>NW_027594636.1:0-14933 GCF_964213995.1 Mustelus asterias | reverse complement strand
GGAGCTGAGAATGAATACATTGATTGTTGAGAAAGTTTATTTATTACTGTCACAAGTAGGCTTACTTTAACACTTCAATGAAGTGAAAATCCCCTAGTCGCCACACTCCGGCGCCTGTTCGGGTACACTGAGGGTGAATTTAGCATGGTCAATGTACCTAACCCGCACATCTTTCGGACTGTGGGAGGAAGCTGGAGCACCCGGAGGAAACCCACGCAGACACGGGGAGAACGTGCAGACTCTGCACAGACAGTGACCCAAGTCGGGGATCGAACCCGGATCCCTGGTGCTGTGAGGCTGCAGTGCTAACCACTGTGCCACCGTAGTCAGCTCTTTGACGAGTCCTCTAGCAACCAGGTGCGTTCATGTGGGGGCGCACGCCTACTTTTATTGGAGCGTCGACAGAGTGCGAGCCGAGGTTAGGCCTGAACATTAAGATAAAAGCAAAATACTGCGGATGCAGTAAAGAGAGAAAAGAGCTGACCTTTCGAGTCCAGGTGACCCTGTGTCAAAGCTTTGACAAAGGATCGTCTGGACTCGAAACGTCAGCCCTTTTCTCTCCTTGCAGATGCTGCCAGGCCTGGTGAGATTTTCCAGCGTTTTCTCTTTTGGAAGCTCTCTCTCTCTCTCTCTGTCTCTCCAATTCTATCCAAGCCAGAACGTCTGTACGTTTTGAAGGAGGTGCGATCAACAGTGTCGCTACATATTTGATCAAAGCAACGCTGGTTTTACATTTTAAACCCATTTTAAATAAATGCAAATCGCTGCTATTGGAAGTTCGCTTTTCGGTTCAAAATGAAATGTGTCGCTGAATAAGTTTGCGTCTATTGCTGGTGATCCTGTGAAGATGTTGTGATGGAAACTCTTATCTCTAACGGGCAGCACTGCCTGGTGACAACCGTTACTATAGCAGGGATATCAAGGCCCTTGCCCTTTGGCACCAAACTACCCCTGAGATGCATGAATTATGTTTGCGTTCTTGTTCGCAACCCCCAATGTCAAGCTCTACATGTCGAGGCGATGTTAGTCTTTCTCCTTGTTGCTATGGAAACCAGGCTTATCCTCTCAGGAAGCCCCATTGATCATGAAAGAAAGAAAGAAAGAATCCTTAATGTGATAACACACACATACATAAGCACAAATCACTGTGATCCCTCAATATCTGTAGTTGAAGCAGCTTGTGGTTGCTATGCAGTGCCTGGTTTAAAATGTAGAATCCCGGAGTGGTCTTTTATATTAATTTAAACAAAATACTGGATAGATGGGCACTTCAAATTTTTTGTCATTTAATATTTGTAATATAGTAGAGTTCTAGAGGTTTACAGCATGGAAACAGGCCCTTCGGCCCAACTTGTCCATGCCGCCCTTTTTTTTAACGACTAAGTTAGTACCAATTGCCTGTGCTTGGCCCAAATGGGTGACAAAGTGGCACAGTGGTTAGCACTGCTGCCTCACAGCGCCAGGGTCCAAGGTTCGACTCCTGGCTTGGGTCACTGTCTGTGTGGAGTCTGCACCTTCTCCCCGTTTCCTCCGGGTGCTCCGGTTTCCTCCCACAGTCTGAAGGACCTGCTGGTTAGGGTGCATTGACCCAAACGGGCGCCGGAGTGTGGCGACTAGGAGAATTTCACAGTCACTTCATTGCAGTGTTAAACTAAGCCTTACTTGTGACTACTAAATAAACTTTACTTTAACTTTATATCCCTCAATAGCCATCTTACCCATGTAACTGTCTAAACGCTTTTTAAAAGACAAAATTGTACCCGCCTCTACTACTGCCTCTGGCAGCTTGTTCCAGACACCACCCTCTGTGTGAAAAAATTGTCCCTCTGGACCCTTTTGTGTATCTCCCCTCTCACCTTAAACCTATGCCTAATATGCAAAGCAACAAGAGATGTCAAAATGCGAAAGGAATAGTGCAAAGCTGTAGACACCAGATTTTCACAATAACTTCATTACAGTGTTTTAATGTAAGCCAACTTGTGTCTGATAAATAAACTTGCGAACTTTTTTTAACTTTAACACCAGTGATAGGACTGGGCTGTTTCAGTGCTTCTGAGAACTTTAACTTGCCTCTGTGATTTTACTCTCAATGCCGACCACTCTTTATGTTCACAGTTGTTGAGGCAAAGGGATTGCGGCCTAAATGGGGGGAACAGGGCAGGAAGTGGGCGTGCGGCAGTGTGCAGGAGTTCAGAAATGGATCTATATTTTGTGCAGCGTACATTTCTTTTCCTCTCCTTGTTTTCCTTCTCCTGTTCTATGGGAGGAGCTGCCCGTCTTCTCTCTCCTTTTTATTTCACCATTTTAACCCTCGCCCACGCCTTCAGTGGTCTCCAGACTCGACTATTCCAACGCACTCCTGGCTCAACAAACAGACAGCACGGTGGCACAGCGGTTAGCCCTGCTGCCTCACAGCGCCAGGGACTCGAGTTCGATTCCAGGCTTGGGTCACTGGTCTGTGCGGAGTCGGCACGTCCTCCCCGTGTCTGTGTGGGTTTCCTCCGGCTGCTCCAGTTTCCTCCCACAGTCAGAAACACGTGCTGGTTAGGTACATTGGTCATGCTAAATTCCCCCTCAGTGTAACCCGAACAGGCGCCGGAGTGTGGCGACTCGGGGGTTTTCACAGTAACTTCATTGCAGTGTTAATGTAAGCCTACTTGTGACACTAATAAATAAACTTTAACTTTCCATTGGTAAGGGGATCAAAGTTTATAGGGAAAAGGCGGGAGAATGGGGTTGTGAAACATATCGGCCATGATCCAATAGCAGAGCAGACTCGATGGGCCGAATGGCCTAATTCTGCTCCTATATCTTATGATCTTGAGCCTGTTCTGTCACTCATGACTGATCGGTATCTTAACTCCATTTATTTCCTTTTGTTCCATGTCCATTAATACTTTCAACTAACAATAATCTCAATGGTGACATTTTCAACCGAGTTCAACAGCCTCAATAGCTATTGCGCACATGAAGCAGTGCTTCCTGATTTTGATTTGATTTATTATTGTCACATGTATTGGTATACAGTGAAAAGTATTGTCTCTTCCGCGCTATACAGACAAAGCATACCGTTTATAGAGAAGGAAAGGAGAGAGTGCAGAATGTAGTGTTACAGTCATAGCTAGGGTGTAGAGAAAGATCAACTTAATGCGAGGCAGGTCCATTCAAAAGTCTGACAGCAGCAGGGAAGAAGTTGTTCTTGAGTCGGTTGGTACGTGACCTCAGACTTTTGTATCTTTTTCCCGACGGAAGGAGGTGGAAGAGAGAATGTCCGGGGTGCGTGGGGTCCTTAATTATGCTGGCTGCTTTGCCGTGGCAGTGGGAAGTGTAGACAGAGTCAATGGATGGGAGGATGGTTTGCGTGATGGATTGGGCTACATTCACGACCTTTTGTAGTTTCTTGCGGTCCTGGGCAGAGCAGGAGCCATACCAAGCTGTGATACAACCAGAAAGAATGCTTTCTATGGTGCATCTGTAAAAGTTGGTGAGAGTCGTAGCTGACATGCCAAATTTCCTTCTGAGAAAGTACAAGGCATTGGTGAGCTTTCTTAACTAATAGTGTCAGCATGGGGGGAACCACGACAGGGTTGTTGGTGATCTGGACACCTAAAAACTTGAAGCTCTCGACTCTTTCTCCTGATATCAACCCCAAACAGAATGGCGGTATTTTACAACCCTCGCTTGGGTGAGGCTCGTAAAATCCTGCCCGAGGCCAACGGAGAATTGAATCGGGGCGGGTGTGGCGGTAAAATTCTGGCTAATATCTCTAAACCTCAGGTTATTCCACCTTGATCTCTTTTTTTAACGCATTGGAGAATTAGTTGATAAGTATATTCAAAAAGGATTTGAAGTATTTGACCTTGCAGAGAAGCAAGGTCAGCTTTTCCATAATTAGCTTCAGGAAGACCTTTTTAAATGAGGAAAATGGAGACCGTAACTGCCAGTAACCCAAATCCAAATTAAGCTGACAAATACTTTTCTCACCACACTATCTGAAAGGCAAGTCAATGATTCACATGACGGCGTTCAAAGAAACCCAAGTCCTCTCCGCCTGGATTACTGTCCAGACACATGGCCACTTTTCAGATTAAATTGGCTCTACTTACAGCTGTACAAAGTCATGTGAATCCAGCCATTTCACTGAGCACAGACGCTAATTATGCAAAGGGTCGCAGGCATCAAATGCCAGCTCGTTATCCATTGCACCCAACGTGGAAGAGACAGACAGTGGCTTGAGGAAGAGTAATTGAAACCTGATTATTGGCCACAGCAACCGTAATACTCACCGCTCGCTCACTTTCCTTTGTTGCTCAGAGTTTGATGCTGCACTCCTTCCCCCGCCGCCCCCCCCCCCCCCCCCCCCCCCCCCCCCCCCCCGAGTTAAAGACTGATATGGGTGATTTCTTTCTTTTGGAAAATCTTGTAAACTTCAGCTTTTGCATCGTACTTGTGTCCCACTGATGGTTTCTCACTATTAGAATCATAGAATTCCTACAGTGCAGAAGGAGGCCACTCGGCAAATTCAGCAACTCAAGATGCAAGATTCCCTCCACGTGGTGTACAAGGCAGGAAAGTGATGTGTAGCCTGCCGGCTGCACTTCCGACAAATTTCTTTTCCTGCCGAATTTTTAGAACACTCCGGAAAACAAATCCCGGAGGCAGGTCCCACGATGTCATGATGGAGGGGTGGACTCTGAATGAGGTTACGGGGCAGGGCTCGGGGGGGGGGCGGGGGGGGGGGAGGTTTCCTACATGGGGGGGATGGGGGAATGGTCGGCACCAGTGGTTAGCACTGCTACTTCACAGCGCCACGGACCCGGGTTCGATTCCCGGCTTGGGTCATTGTCTGTGCGGAATCTGCATGTTCCCCCCGTGTCTGCGTGGGTTTCCTCCAGGTGCTCCTGTTTCCTCCCACAGTCCGAAAAACGTGCTGGTTAGGCGTATTGGCCATGCTCATTCTTCCTCAGTGTACCCGAACAGGAGCCGGAGTGTGGCGACAAGGGAATTTTCACAGTAATTTCATTGCAATGTTAACATAAGCCTACTTGTGACACTAATAAATACACTGAGGGATTCACCTCTGACTGAAGAAATTCCTCTTCATCTTGGTTCTAAAGGGTTGTCTCTTTACTCTGAGGCTGTGCCCACAGATCCAAGTCTCTCCCACCAATGAAAACATCTTCCCCATCCACTTTATCCAGGCCTTCTGGTATTCTGTAAATTTCAATACGATCCTCCCCCTCATCCTTCTAAACTCTATCGCGTACAGACCCAGAGTCCTCAAACGCTCCTCGTACATCAAGCTTCTCACTCCCAGGATCATTCTCATGAACCTCCTCTGCACCCTCTCCAAGGTCAGCACATCCTTCCTTAGTTACAGGGCCCAAAATTCCTCACAATATTCCATATGTGGGCAGTTTTCAGCCTTGTACCAAGGGCTGAGTGGCCTCCTCCTGTTCCCACGCTCCTTCCTGAGGAATATTCCTCTTAATTAACTAGCCTGTTTCTCACTTTCAGGGAGAACGCAGCAGAATCCGGGGAGCCACATTCCACACGGAAGCATCCGGCCTCCTTCCCCACCTCCGCCTTGAAGAACTTGAAACTGTCTGATCAACGTAGCGCAGAGCGTTGTGTATCTGCGCCTCTGAACGGCCGCCCGCTGCCAGTCCCTCCGAAGGAGAGGACAGCTACCGTCCCAGCACTGAGAGCACCTTCTTACAGCTCCGTGTCGATGGAACAGTTAGCAGGAAGTCCTTATAGCTGGCACAGGAACGCTAAGGAACATCGATCGGATGCAAGCGATGTCACGCCAGAGCCAGACAAGAGGATAACCGGACAACATAAGCAACAAGAGTCCGAGCTTCACCTCTACATCATTTCTATGTCCTCGCTAATCTTCCTCCATTTAAAAAGTGCGTGGAACAATTATATGATTGTAAGTACAGGCGAGAGGTCCGGTATTTTGCTGCCTTTGCTTCGTTTTCACCTTCGTTAATGCTTCTTTTCTTTTAATGTTCCCCGCAGCGGTCGACACTAATGCAGGACCCAGCGTATGCAAGAATAAGTGCAACATTATCTCCGGCCCGAGGTCCCAAATCGCACAGGTAACTCCTGCTGTTGTGCACGCCTGGAGTACTGTGAACAGTTTTGCTCCCCTTATCCAAGGAAAGATATTCTGGCATTGGAGGCAGTCCAGGGAAGGTTCACTCGGTTGATCCCGGGTATGGAGGGATTTTCATATACGGAGAGGATGAGTATGTTGGGCCTGTACTCATTGGAGTTTAGAAGAGTAAGAGGCGACCTTATTGAGACATATTGGATTCTCAGGGGGCTTGACAGGGTGGATGTTGAGATGTTGCTTTCCCTTGTAGGAGAGTCTAGGACCAGAGGACATAATCTCAGAGTAAGGGGTCGCCCATTTAAGACAGAGATGAGGAGGAATTTCCTCTCTCAGGGTAGTCAATCTGTGGAATTCCTCACAGCAGAGAGCAGTAGAGGCTGAGTCATTAAGTATGTTCAAGGTTGAGATGGACAGATTTTTAATCAGTGAGGGAATCGAGGGTTATGGGGATAAGGCGGGAAAATGGAGTTAAGAATGGTCACATCAGAATGATGGAGCAGACTCAATGGGCTGAGTGGCCTCTGTCTGCTAAGTCATAGAATCATAGAAACCCTACAGTGCAGAAGGAGGCCATTCGGCCCATCGAGTCTGCCCCGACCACAATCCCACCCAGGCCCTATTCCCATAACCCCTCATATTTACCCTGCTAGTCCCCCTGACACTCGGATTAATTTAGCATGGCCAGTCAACCTAAACTGCTCATCTTTGGACAGTGGGAGGGAACCGGAGCACCCGGAGGAAACCCACGTAGACATGGGGAGAATGTGTAGACTCCGCACAGACAGTGACCCAAACCGGGAATCGAACCCGGGTCCCTGGTGCTGTGAGGCAGCAGTGCTAACCACTGTGCCACCCATATTTGAATATTCCTATTTCCCCCAAAAATACACAGTTTTGGTTAAATGCATAACTGAGGTCTGAAGATCCCTTGGGATCATGGCTGAAAGTCCAATTCAAAAGCCTGCTTTCTCCCCATAACCTTTGATCCCGTTCGCCCCAAGTGCTATATCTAACCACCTCTTGAATACATTCAATGTTTTGGCATCAACTACTTCCTGTGGTAATGACTTCCACAAGCTCACCACTCTTTGGGTGAAGAAATGTCTTCTCATCTCCGTCCTAAATGGTCTACCCTGAATCCTCAGACTGTGACCCCTGGTTCTGGACTCCTCCACCATCGGGAACATCCTCCCTGCATCTACCCTGTCCAGTCCTGTTAGAATTTTATAAGTTTCTATGAGATTCCACCCTCATTCGTCTGAACCCTAGCGAAAACAATCCTAACCTAGTCAATCTCTCCTCATACATCAGTCCCACCATCCCCGGATTCAGCCTTCGCTGCACTCCCTTGAGAGCAAGAACATCCTTCCTCAGAAAAAGAGACCAAAACTGCACACAATACTCTAGGTGTGGCCTCACCAAGGCCCTGTATAATTGCAACAACACATCCCTGTTCATGCACTCGAAACCTCTCGCAATGAAGGCCAACATGCCATACAGGCCCAATCTTTCCTCATAAGATAACCTTCCCCTTCCAGGAATTAGTCGAGTGAATCTTTCCTGCACAGTTTCTCATGCATTTATATCCTTTCTTAAATGAAGGTGGCACGGTGGCTCTGTGGTTAGCACTGCTGCCTCACAGCGCCAGGGACCCGGGTTCAATTCTGGCCTCGGGTGACCGTCTGCGTGGAGTTTGCACATTCTCCCCGTGTTTGCGTGGGTTTCCTCCGGGTGCTCCGGTTCCCTCCCATACTCCAAAGATGTGCAGATTGGGTTGACTGACCATGCTAAATTGCCCCTCAATGTCACAGGGACTCGCAGAGTAGATATGTGGGGTTACGGGGATAGGGGCCTAGGTGGGATTGTTGTTGGTGCAGACTCGATGGGCTGAATGGCCTTCTTCTGCACTGTAGGATTCTATGATTGAAAACAGTGCCCGGTATTTTGGATGTAGATTTATACATAAAATGCAACAAAATGCCTGACATTTTCCATTGAATTTCTTATTGCTGGAGTATATCTCTGCCACAAAAACAGAAAATGCTGGAAACTCTCAGCGGGTCTGACAGCAACTGTGGGGAGAGAATAGAGCCAACGTTTCGAGTCTGGATGACCCTTCGTCAGAGCCCTATTCTCTCTCCACAGAGGCTGTCAGACCTGCGGAGATTTTCCAGCATTTTCAGTTCTTGTTTCAGATTCCAGCATCCGCAGTATTTTGCTTTTATTTTGTTATATCTGCGGCTCCCTCGACGATAATGCGTTCCCTTTGTGAGCTTGTTAAGTTGACTGGATTTGACGTAGGCGTTGGCAGCTTTCTGTGCACTCTCTGATGAGCTCGATCTGTCTTGTGCCAGTTCAGAGGAAACGAATAAGCTTTTCAGCCAGCTGACCGCGGAGTTACTGCACAGCGATAATCGACTGGAACACAACATCTGTCTGTTCCAGGAGCTGAAGACAGCAGCCCGCAGGAATTTCACTATTAAAAAACTCTTCTGGAAGGTAAGACTTTCCTGTCATCCCCTCAGCTTTCCTTCGCGACAGCTGTATTTGTAAAGTCCTCAGTGCCTTTTTGTGTGTGTTGGGTCCATTCATTCGACAAGAGGACAGCACGGGCGGCACGGTAGCACAGTGGTTAGCACTGCTGCTTCACAGCTCCAGGGTCCCGAGTTCGATTACCGGCTTGGGTCACTGTCTGTGTGGAGTTTGCACATTCTCCTCGTGTTTGCGTGGGTTTCCTCCGGGTGCTCCGGTTTCCTCCCACAGTCCAAAGATGTGCGGGTTAGGTTGATTAGCCAGGTTTAAATTGCCCCTGAGATGCATAGGTTCGAGGGATTAACGGGTAAATATGTGGGGGTAGGGCCTGGGTGGGATTGTGGTCGGTGCAGACTCGATGGGCCGAATGGCCTCCTTCTGCACTGTAGGGGTTCTATGATTTCTTCTATGATTTGGTACGAGTTTTAAAATGGTTTTCTTTTATTGAAAAAGAACTTAAAGAATTATAGAATCCCTACAGTACAGAAGGAGGCCATTCAGCCCATCGAGTCTGCACCGACCACAATCCCACCCAAGCCCTATTCCCATAACCCCATGCATTTACTCTAGCTAGGTTCCCCCTGACACCAAGGGGCAATTTAGCAGGGCCAATCCGCCTAACCCGCACATCTTTGAGACGTGGGAGGAAACCGGAGCACCCGGAGGAAACCCAAGCGGACACGGGGGGGAGAACGTGCAGACTCTGCACAGACAGTGACCCAAGCCAGGAATCAAACACGAGTCCCTGGCGATGTGAGGCAGCAATGCTAATCAGACAGAAGCAAAAAAAGCAAACTTGGAGACTGGTTTCTCCAGGCCCTCTACAGCGGAATCTAAGAACTGAACTGGACTGAACTCGAACACATACACTAAAATCAAAAATATATTTCAATTCTTATCTCGGTAGTAGGAGTGCTTTTCACATGCTGTCTCCAACCCTTATCTCGTTATTGGAAGTGTTTTTTGTAGGCTGGCTCCATCGAGATAAACAATCCTCACAGCTGCTGTTATGGGAAACTGTTGTTTGCCTGTATTGTGTACCCTTCAGGAATGCAGTCAATTGTTAGCTAACCCATCATGCCTTCTGATTCTACATGTAGTCAAGGCAGATACAATTGTTCAGCTTAGCAGAGTTAGTTAACCCCTACAGTCTAGCATTTAAATGTAATTGTGCCTAGGCAGAAGGATCTTAAAATAAAACCTTTGTGTAGACTGAAGCAAACAGGGCGACGCATACACAGGATCCCTCATTTAGCTCAGTTGGCTGGACGGCTGGTTTGTGATGCAGAGCGACGCCAACCGCGTGGGTTCGATTCCCTGAGGTTATTCATGAAGGCTCTGCCTTCTCAATCTTGCCCCTCACCTGAGATGTGGCGACCCTCAGGTTAAATCACCACCAGTCAGCCTATGGTTATCTGGTACTCTGGCAACTTTGCCTTACCTTTACTTATGTATTTTTAACAGCCCTCTCAAGCTGCCCTGCCCCCTTTAAAGACTTCTGAGACCCACCCCCCCCACCCCCCCCCACCAAGATTCTCGGGGCGAGATCTTCTGGCCGCGCTCACCCCAAGGTCACAAATCCCTCCCCAGGTCAATGGACCTCTCCATGGTCTGAAGAAAGCCAGCGATGATTCTTAAAAATACATTCTTATAACCCATTCTGCCTTTGAAATCCTCAGGATTTCCCTCTGCATTTCGGAGCCTGCGACTTAGCTGGTCGTTACTGCCTCATCGAGAAAGAATGTGCATTTATTTAGTGCCTTCCCTGACCTGAGTATGAGCCAAGGTAGTTGTAATGTAGGAAGTGCAAGAACCAATTTGCGTGCAGCAAGCTCCCACAAACACCAATGTGAGGATGAAAAGATAATCCTTTTAAAAGTGGGCTTGATCGAGGAAAAGACCTCGGTCAGGACACCAGGGATAACTCCCCGACCCTTCTTCAAGATCCCTCCATGAGATCTTTTACATCTGCCGAAGAAGATTTTAGTGGCCAGAATTTTCAGGGTGGCTAGCACTCGACACCTATCACCATGAGAGATTTCACCCTTTCCACAATTCTTCCTTATCACTGGTATATGCTTTTGCTGAGCACTGTGAAAAATCGTTTTGAAAGTCCTCCACTGTTCCTCAATTGTCCCAATATAAAGTTTTTGCTCCCAGTCTACCTTAGCCAACTCAAAGAACAAAGAAAATTACAGCACGGGAACCGTCCCTTCGGCCCTCCAAGCCTGCACCGACCATGCTGCCCGACTGAACTAAAACTCCCTACCCTTCCGGGGACCATATCCCTCTATTCCCATCCTATCCATGTATTTGTCCAGACGCCTCTTAAAACTCACTATCGTATCTGCTTCCACTACCTCCCCCGGCAGCGAGTTCCAGGCACCCACCACCTTCAGTGTAAAAAACTTGCCTCGTACTCCTCCCTCACCCCATCGCTGGTATTGGATTTTAAGTTCTCACGCTCCATCTGTATTTTAAATTCCACCATACTGTGATCGCTTCTTCCGAGAGGATCCCTAACTGTAAGATCATTAATTATTCCTGTCTCATTACATAGGACCAGATCAGGGCTGATTTTTAATAGTAAGGGAATCGAGGGTTATGAGGATAAGATGGGAAAGTGGAGTTGAAGATTATAGCATCAGATCAGTCATGATCTTATTGAATGGCGGAGCAGACTCGATGGGCCGAATGGCCTACTCCTGCTCCTACGTCTTGTGGTCTAATGTTGTTGCGGTCTCTCCAGAGCCTGGAGCAGGGCTTGAACCTGTTACCTTCTGACTCTTTGAGACGATCGTTCTGCCAATTGAGGCACAGCTGACTCCCGCGGATAAATAAGAAAGCGTATTAGTCCTGAAGTATTTTGCATCTTCCTTTTTGTTTGAACGTTAGATTTTCACTAAAGACCTTTTGTTCTGTTTTGACTTGTCCGCAGTCAAACGACTTGTATCCCTTTCTTATCAGCAAACTTCAGGAGCACTTGCCAAAGTCCGAGAACTCTGGCACCCATCAAGACAAGCGCAAACTGGCAAACAACCTACAGTAAGTAACTTGTTTCGATGGATTTAAGAAGTTACTTGAAGCCAATCCTTTCCTCAAATATAGAACAAAGGGCAAACAAAGAAAATTACAGCACAGGAACAGGCCCTTCGGCCCTCCAAGCCCGCACCGACCATGCTGCCCCGACTGAACTAAAACCCCCGAATCTTCCGGGGATCATATTCCTCTATTCCCATCCTATTCATGTACTTGTCAAGACGCCCCTTAAAAGTCACTATCGTATCTGCTTCCACTACCTCCCCCGGCAGAGAGTTCCAGGCACCCACCATTTGCAACAAATTCTCATTACTCTTTTTCAAATAAAGATGTGCAGGTTAGGTGGATTGGCCATGCTAAATTGCCCCTTAGTGTCCCAAGATGTGCAGGTTAGGTGGATTGGCCATGCTAAATTGCCCTTTAGTGTCCAAAGATGTGCAGGTTAGGTGGATTGGCCATGCTAAATTGCCCTTTAGTGTCCAAAGATGTGCAGGTTAGGTGGATTGGCCATGCTAAATTGCCCCTTAGTGTCCAAAGATGTGCAGGTTAGGTGGATTGGCTATGCTAAATTGCCCCTTAGTGTCCAAAGATGTGCAGGTTAGGTGGATTGGCCATGCTAAATTGCCCCTTAGTGTCTAAAGATGTGTAGGTTAGATGGATTGGCCATGCTAAATTGCCCTTTAGTGTCCAAAGATGTGCAGGTTAGGTGGATTGGCCATGCTAAATTGCCCCTTAGTGTCCAAAGATGTGCAGGTTAGGTGGATTGGCCATGCTAAATTGCCCCTTAGTGTCCAAAGATGTGCAGGTTAGGTGGATTGGCCATGCTAATTTGCCCCTTAGTGTCTAAAGATGTGTAGGTTAGATGGATTGGCCATGCTAATTTGCCCCTTAGTATGCCAAGATATGTGTGGGTTACGTGGATTGGCCATGCTAAATTGCCTCTTACGGTCCCAAGATGTGTAGGTTAGGGGGATTGGCCATGCTAAATTGCTCCTTACTGTTCAAAGATGTGTAGGTTAGGGGGATTGGCCATATTAATTTGCCTCTTAGTGTCCCAAGATTTGTAGGTTAGGAGGATTAGCGGGGTAAATGTTTGGCGTTATGAAGATAGGGTGGGGGGTAGGCCTGGGTAGGATGCTCAGTTGGAGAGTCGATGCAGACCCGATGGGCTGAATGGCCTCCTTCTGCACTGTAGGGATTTGGTGATACTATGAAGCCGTAGCTCACCATCGAGGGAAGACTTGAACCAACAGGATAACAAAGTCTTGCTGTAATAGTACATGCCTCTAGTGAGAGTGTGCTTGGAACGATGTGTACCGTCTTGTATATGGCAGTGGGCTTTAAACAGATAGGCCAGGCTCAGCGCAGTTGCAGATCTCAGAGTGCCTGTGAATAACGTCTTGGGAAAGAATTGGTAATCTGAAATAAACATAGAAAACACGGAAAATACTCAGAAGGTTCTGGCAGCATCAGGGGAGAGAGAAACAGAGTTAATGTTTCATCAGAAATAAGAGACGTAACAGGTTTAAATATTTCTATAGACAGAGTAGAAACAGAAAGAATGTTCCCGATGGTGGGGGAGTCCAGAACTAGGGGTCATAATTTGAGGATAGGGGGGTAAACCTTTTAGAACTGAGGTGGAGATGCCGGCATTGGACTGGGATGGGCACAGTAAGAAGACTCTCAACACCAGGTTAAAATCCAACGGGTTTATTTGGAATTACGAGTTTTCAGAGCGCTGCTCCTTCCTCGGAAGGAGCTCGTGATTCCAAATAAACCTGTTGGACTTTAACCTGGTGTTGTGAGACTTTTAGGACTGAGGTGAGGAGAAATTTCTTCACCCAGAGGGTGGTGAATGTGTGGAATTCACTACCACAGAAAGTAGTTGAGGCCAAAACGTTGTCTGATTTCAAGAAGAAATTAGATGTAGTTCTTGGGGCGATGTAGGGGTAAGGGGGGGATCAGGATATTGAATTTGATGATCAGCCATGATCAAAATGAATGGTGGAGCAGGCTCGAAGGGCCGAATGGCCTCCTCCTGCTTCTAGTTTCTATGGGCGGGATTTCCTGACTGCGCTCGCTCTGAAACCAGAAAATCCCACCCAAGGTCAATGGATCTTTCTATGGTTCGCCCCTTGCCCGCTATGATTCCCGTGGCGGGCGGAAAGTGGAAAATTCACCCCGATGTTTCTAAAAAGGTACAGAGGTGGGAAATAGGGGAAAAAAACGGAAGGGATAATGGCACAAGGCCAAAGAAAGAGGTAGTGAGAAAAGTAACAAAATGAACGATGGGTCTAAAGTAGCTGCAAATGGGAATGGAACCAATGGGGGAAGGGCTTATGATCTGAAATAGATGAACACAGTGTTGTGGTCGGAAGGTTGTAAAGTGCCTGGCGGAGAGATTAGGTGCTGCACCTGAAGCATTGTGTTGAGCTTCCTTGATAAAGTGCAGATGGGTGAGGACGGGGAGCTCAGAGAGGGATTGGAGCGGAGAACCAGAATGACAAGCAAAGCCGAAGTTCCGAGTCACGCTTCACAGATTGTATGGAGGTGTTCCGCCGAGGGGGCAGGTGTCAATATTTACTGAAATATGATTTCTGCTTGTCTGCTTAGGTTGTGTATCGTGATCGTAGAGACGTTAGGCGTCATGTTCAGGGAGACGGAAACAGAACCAACACGTCTGACCCTTCTCAATGCTAAACGGTATGTGTGACACCAGCGAGTCACACCCAGTGTGAAGAGAGCTGGATTGACAAAAGCCCATGTTCAAATGGGTTTCCTATCTGAAATTTATATCACCTACAAGTGGTGGAAAGCTTCCCACTCCCCTGGATGTGAAGGTTGTGGCGCAGTCGTAAGGTTACTGGATTGGTAATCCCGAGGCCCAGGTTAATGCTCCAGCAATGTGGGTTCAAATCCCACCAGGGGAGCTAAATTTAAATTCAATTCATAAAAATCTGGAATCAAAAGCTAGCCTGGGTAACAGTAAAGATAAGGTAGTCCCAGATGACCATAGGCTGGTGATGATTTGCCCTGAGGGTCACCACACCTCAGGTGAAGGGCAAGGTTGAGAAGGCGGAGTCTTCATGAATAACCTCAACTGGTACGGGAATTGAACCCGCACTGTTGGCATCGCTCTGCATCACAAACCATCCAGCGAACTGACCCCGCCCCCCCGCTAGCTAATAGTATCCATACAATGATTGCTGGGCACCCGGGCCTCCGTGCATCTCCACGGCAG
>NW_027594635.1:0-14939 GCF_964213995.1 Mustelus asterias | reverse complement strand
GCAGTCAATACATTCTTTTAAATACATTTCTGTACATATTTACATCGACAAGAGTCCGAAAATAATGCTGCGTTCCGTCCACCCCACGGCGCAAAAGAGGGATTTTCTGTGGCCCAAAATGAAAAATTGTAGCCCCCAAACCACGAGCCTTTCAAATTGGGAACCTTGGCAAGTAGGCTGGTATCAGGAAAGGGGAGTGATTCACAGGAGAGAGCGACTGGCGCCCACTGCCAACAACACCTCGCATTTATCTAGCGCCCAGAAACCCAAGGTGTTCCACAGGAGCATAAGTTAGACAAAGGACAGGAGTCCGGCTTGGGGGAGAATTCTTGTTAACGCAGGAATGGTGAGTCTGCAGTGCACAGTGCCACCGTGCAGTTATAAATTGCAAATCCATTGCAATAATGGACACTATAACATCATTCAGTCCTTTAGTAATTCCTTCATGGCGTTATACCATTGGTGGCCATGCCTTCAGCTGCCTGTGCCCTACACACTCTGGGTCTCCCTCGCTCTCCCTTTAAAATTATCTTCAAATCCTTCGTCAAACTGTTCATCGAATCTTTGAGGCTGTGGTCCGAAACACCTTCTTCGCCACAGCCTCGAAGCTTCGATGAACACCCTCAGAAGAAGAGGTCCTTCAGAGCCCCGAGGCCAGAATGTTACGGCCGTTCACCACAGTGGTTAGCATTGCTGCCTCACAGCGCCAGGGACCTCGGGTTCAATTCCTGGTTTGGGTTACTGACTGTGTGGTGTTTGCACATTCTCCCCATGTCTGCAGGGGTTTCCTCTGGGAACTCCGGTTTCCTCCCATACTCCAAAGATGTGTAGGTTAGGTGGATTGGCCGTGCTACATTGCCCCTTAGTGTCCAAAGATGTGCAGGACATTCTCTCTTCCACCTTTTTCCGTTGGGTCACGTACCAACCGACTCAAGAACAGCTTCTTCCCCGCTGCCATCAGACTTTTGAATGGACCTACCTCGCATTAAGTTGATCTTTCTCTACACCCTAGCTATGACTGTAACACTGCATTCTGCACTCTCTCCTTTCCTTCTCTATGAGCGGTCTGTATAACACGCAAGAAATAATACTTTTCACTGTATGCTAATACATGTGACAATAATAAATCAAATCAAATCAAAGGTTACGGGGATTGGCCATGCTAAATTGCCCCTTAGTGTCCAAAGATGTGGAGGTTAGGTGGATTGGCCATGCTAAATTGTCCCTTAGTGTCCAACGATGTGCAGGTTAGGTGGATTGGCCATGCTAAATTGCCCCTTAGTGTCCAAAGATGTGCAGGTTAGGTGGATTGGCCATGCTAAATTGCCCCTTAGTGTCCAAAGATGTGTAGGTTAGGTGGATTGGCCATGCTAAATTGCCCCTTAGTGTCCAAAGATGTGTAGGTTAGGTGGATTGGCCATGCTAAATTGCCCCTTAGTGTCAGGGGGATTAGCAGGGTAAATATGTGGGGTTACGGGGATAGGGTCTGGGCGGGATTGTTGTTGGTGCAAACTCAATGGGCCGAATGGCCTCCTTTTGCAACGTAGGGATTCTATGATTCGCTTGCAGTGGGAGTGTGGCATGAACGGCTGGTGAGATCGTGCCCTGAGTACATCTAGAGCATCTCCAATCCAACGCCGCACCTTTTCTGGGCCTATTTGGGAGTGTTTCTTGGGGGTGGGTGTGGAATTGCCCATTCAAGACTCCTTAGCAGAAGAAGTGGCTCCTACTGGGATTCCGAGCCATTGCCAGAGCGGCACAGGAGCGAATACGGACTGAGAGGGCGCAACGCGAGCAGAAAGAAGTGCCCTCGGAGTCAATCCAACAGCCAATTTACGCACAGCAAGAGCAATGGGATTATGGAGAGATAATCCATTTGCGTGATGTTGGAGAAGGGATAACGATTGGCCGTGATACTGGAGAGAACCCACCCCTCTTGCTCCTCTTCCGAATAGGGCCAGCCTTGGGATTTATTACTTCCTCCTCTCGACAGGTTTAACCTATCACTGGAGGATCGGCACCTCTGACAGTGCAGCACTCCCTCGGCAATCATCCTGCACTGTGAGCGTCAGCCGAGATTTAACTGCAAAGGATGCATCGTGTGGAGCCTTCTGACTCACAGACCTCGGCTATATATTTTTCTAATCTTAGAACGCTGCCCACTCTGTCGAGATAGAATCCCTACAGTGCAGAAGGAGGCCATTCGGTCCATCGAGTCTGTACCGACCACAATCCCACCCAGGCCCTATCCCTGTCACACCACATATTTACCCTGCTAATCCCCCTGACACTAAGGGGCAATTTAGCATGGCCAATCCACCTAACCCGCACATCTTGGGACACTAAGGGGCAACTGGCCAATCCACCTAACCTGCACATCTTTGGACACTAGGGGGCAATTTAGCATGGCCAATCCACCTAACCTGCACAGCTTTGGACACTAGGGGGCAATTTAGCATGGCCAATCCACCTAACCCGCACACCTTGGGACACTAAGGGGCAATTGGCCAATCCACCTAACCGGCACAGCTTTGCACACTAAGGGGCAATTTAGCATAGCCAGTCCACCTAACCTGCACATCATTGGACTGTGGGAGGAAACCGGAGCATCCGGAGGAAACACATGCAGACATGGGAAGAATGTGCAAACTTCAGCCAGACAGTTGCCCAAGGCTGGAATCGAACCCGGGTCCCTGGCACTGCGAGGGAGCAGTGCTAACCACTGTGCCACCCATCCTGAGTGAGATATCGCAGCTAAGTTTGATCCACAAGAAATGAAAAAAATCTTATCGATTCTACGGGCAGGTGGCGAAGAAGGAGAGATTCAAAACATTCGGTGCTAACATGACTGGACTGGTAATCTAAACAGTCAAGGTTTGGGACCCGGGTTCGAATCCCACCGCAGCAAGATGGTGGAATTTGAATTCAATAAAAAAATATCTGGAATTAAGAATCTACTGATGACCATGAAACCATTGTCGATTGTCGGAAAAAACCCATCTGGTTCATTAATGTCTCTTTAGGGAAGGAAATCTGCTGTCCTTACCCAGTCTGGCCTACATGTGACTCCAGAGCCACTGCAATGTGGTTGACTCTTAAAAATTGCCCTCTGAAGAAGGGCAATTAGGGATGGGCAATAAATGCTGGCCCAGCCAGCGACGCCCACATCCCATGAAGGAATATAAAATAAATTGCAAATCCGCCCTTTATCTTGGCTTGTTGGTGTAGTAGTGGGATTTGCTGTTGAGGCCTAGTTGAGGCCTCGGAAATTCCAGGCGAGGCCTTAGCTCAGAGCTAGAGAGAGTTTTCTCAAATCTCTCCCTCAACACAAATTAAACCTGCAATACGGCACACACCCCAACCAGGACAGCCTCTCAAGAGTGTTCCCCCTCCCTCCAGACTGCGCCTGGTTACATTTAATACAAATCAGCTCCCCCCCCCCCATTGCAACCCATCACTTGGGAGGCCAACTCACATTTTTTTTCAAGACCTTTCTACATATTCAGGATGGCCCAACGTGCTCCCCAGCCAATGAAATACAGTTGCTATCTTCCTGTTGCAAAGGTAGCGGCCATTTTGTGCAAAGCAAGATCCCACTGGCCAATGAACGGCCAATCAGCTTGGCTTGGCAGTGTCGGTTGGGGTGCGAATGTTATAGGGTGCCCCCCTCTTTGCACGGAAGAGTGTCCAAAAAGGCTTCCACGTTCTCTCAGACAGGCAGTTCAACATCTCATACGATAAACGGTGCTCCGGACAGTGTCGCATTCCCTCAGAACTGCTCTCAATTAGATTACAAGTCGGGGCCACGTTACAGCGCGCAGTTCTTGGGTTGGGCCTTAAACCATGACCTCATGGATCAGGAACTACCAATGCAGCTAAGGTGACAGAAACATCTGTTAAATGCATAGGATAAAGGCACGGAATAAGCGATAGCTTCTTTCTAAAGTGTTTGTCTGCATTATCTTTACTTCCCAACGGGTTTTGCAATCCAATCTTTCAAACCAACCGCAGCACTGGGGCTCCTTCACTGTGACTCGTATCAGTGCGCCATGGAGCCTTTCATTCCAATCATCTCTTTCTTGTGTGTCCGCAGAGTGAGTGCGGGCTGGATTAATTCACCCATGAGGTGGAGCAAAACCGTGTTATCGGGTCGTTCAGCTTTCATTTCATAGAATCCCTACAGTGCAGAAGGAGGCCATTCAGCCCATCGAGTCCGCACCGACCAAAATCCCACCCAGCCGCTACCCTGTATTCACCCTGCTAGTCCCCCTGACACTAAGTGGCAATTTAGCATGGCCAATCAACCTAACCAGCACGTCTTTTGGACTGTGGGAGGAACCCGGAGCACCCGGAGGAAACCCACACAGACACGGGGAGAATGTGCAGACTCCGCACAGACAGTGACCCAAGCCGGGAATCGAACCCGGGTCCCTGGCGCGGTGAGTGCCGCAGGGAATGATTTGAACAAGAGGTCAGGCAAACTGACTCTTGCCTGGTCACCTTCCCAATGCAAAGATGGTCCACCGGTTGGTACCCAAAAAAAAAGTTGGCGTGGCCACCTTAGTTCGGTATCCAATTGACGCCGACCCCGGTTGGGGTCAGGAGGTCAACCATGTCAGACATGGGCAAAGGAGGTCAAAGTTGAGGGGTGAAAGTGAAACGCCTTGGACAAACCCAATCGTTGCCCTGCGGGGTGACCGGGGACATGGCTGCAACATCCCACCCCCCTCCTCGGATGAGCAAAGAAGCCTCCGGCATTCCCCATGGAGAATGGCCATTTTGGTCTCGATCTCAGATGGAATCAGGTTCAAATCAAATGGGAGGGAAAACGGGAAGCAGAATTGCACTGAGATGGGATTGGGATCCAGGCCATCTGGGCAATACTCACTGGTAGACAAGACATGGTGACAGCAGAACAAGTGGAACAGAGGGCGGTCATAGTTTGAGGATAAGGGGTAAATGTTTTAGAACTGAAGTGGGGAGAAATTTCTTCGACGGCGTCAAGATGGAGGAGAAAAGTCACAGTCTAAAGTTGTTGAACTCAATGTTGAGTCCTGAGCACTGTAATGTTAACACAATTGTACAGGGTGTTGGTGAGGCCACACCTGGAGTATTGTGTGCAATCTTGGTCTCCTTATCTGAGGAAAGATGCCCTTGCTATGGAGGGAGTGCAGAGGAAGGCTTAACAGGCCGATTATTGGGATGGCAGGTCTGTCATATGAGGAGAGACTAAGTCGATTAGGATTATATTCACTGGAGTTTAGAAGAGTGAGAGGGGATCTCATAGAAACTTATAAAATTCTAACAGAGTTAGACAGAGTAGATTCAGAAAGAATGTTCCCAACGTTGGGGGAGTCCAGAACTAGGGGTCATAGTTTGAGGATAAGGGATAAACCTTTTAGAACTGAGGTGAGGAGAAATTTCTTCACCCAGAGGGTGGTGAATGTGTGGAATTCACTACCACTGAAAGTAGTTGAGGCCAAAACATTGTGTGATTTCAAGAAGAAATTAGATTTAGCTCTTGGTGCTAAAGGGATCAAGGGATATGGGGGGAAGGGAGGGATCAGGATATCATAGAATCCCTACAATGCAGAAGGAGGCCATTTGGCCCATCGAGTCTGCAGTGACTGCAATCCCATCCAGGCCTTATTCCCGTCACCCCACCTTTTTACCCTGTTCATCCCCTTGACACTAGGGTCAATTTAGCACGGCCAATCAACCTAACCTTTAGCTCTTGGGGCTAAATGGATCGAGGGATATGGAGGGAAAGGGGGGGAAATCAGGATATTGAATTGGATGATCAGCCATGGTCATAATGAATGGCGGAGCAGGCTCGAAGGGCTGAATGGCCTACTCCTGCTTCCAGTTTCTCCGTCTTTATGTAATCCAACCCAATGTGTAGAGTTTTTGTTCAACTTTGTCTCAATGTCACTTTGCCTAGCTTACGTCCTGCCACTCACCATCGGACGCTACGTGGAGTTACCGATTCTGTTTAGTAAATACAATGGGTGTCACCCACGCTTTTTCTTGCACCTCTCACCGTACTTTCTTCCCCTTACTTAGCCCGGAGAAGAGTCTCAAAAGCATTTCAGTCCGACCTCGAGTTCCTCGCGTAGGAGTCTCACAATGGGGGTTGGGGTGGAAGAGAGATCCAAAACCTTAAGTCTTCAAAAAAAAAACGGAAGGCACTATTCTGAAGGTCAACATTTCGGAGGAGTGGTGGGGGAGGGGTGTTGGGGGAGGGGGTGTGGGGGGAGGTGGGGGGGGAGGCTTTGACAGGAAACACCACATTCCATCTGAGGCGTGACCTGGAAGTGCTTGGTGCTATCGGCGGGGCCTAGTGCCAATTCCAAACCGCCTGAGGTCTTGACAGGTCAGAAGTTGGGAGAAGGCGGCCGGAGGGAAGATCGTTCGGCCCGTCCTCCGAGGCGAAGTAGTCTTAGAAACAGAAGGAAAAAATAGATAGAAACCTGATGGTTGTGCTTAAGTGCTTGAGTTTTATAATTTAAAATAATTGCCGTCCATCCCCCGCCTCCTTGGCCTCTCTCTCTCTCTCTCTCTCGAGTCCTCGCTCGGAAGGTTCAGATCTTGGAGTCACTCTCCACATGAAGGTTGTCCATCTGTTCCAAAATGAGGGTGACCGCCGGTTGGTCGAGGGGCTCTTGCCGGCTTTTCAGAGCTTCCAGCTCCTCCTGCATGGCGCTGACCTGATCCCGCAACCTGGCGTTCTCCTCTTCCAGACGCGCATTCTGCTCGTGAAGTTCCCCATTCTCGGTGGCAAGATGGCTTCTTTGCTGCTGCGCAGAGGGTGGGGGGTGGGGGAGGCGGGGGGGGGGTGGGGTGGGGGAAGGAAAGAGAAGAGGCCGCAATGAATGCAGACGCTCGATAAAATCACCGCGACCACGCAAATCT
Organism: Mustelus asterias; assembly: GCF_964213995.1. Taxonomy (NCBI): domain Eukaryota; kingdom Metazoa; phylum Chordata; class Chondrichthyes; order Carcharhiniformes; family Triakidae; genus Mustelus; species Mustelus asterias. Next base: position 8,027 of record NW_027594635.1, on the reverse strand, counting down.
AAGGAAGGATGTGCTGGCCTTGGGTAGGATCATAGAATCATAGAATCCCAGTGCAGACCACAATCCCACCCAGGTTCTACTCACGCAACCCCATGCATTTTACCCTAGCTAGTCCCCCTGACACTAAGGGGCAATTTAGCATGGCCAATCCACCTAACCCGCACATCTTTGGACACTAAGGGGCAAGTTAGCATGGCCAATCCACCTAACCTGCACATCTTTGGACACTAAGAGGCAATTTACAAGGGTCAATCCACCTAACCTGCACATCTTTGGACCCTAAGGGGCAATTTAGCCTGGCCAATCCACCTAACTTGCACATCTTTCGGACTGTGGGAGGGAACCAGAGCATCTGGAGGAAACCCACACAGACATGGGGAGAATGTGCAGACTCCACACAGACAGTTAGCTGAGGCTGGAATGGAATCTGGGTCCCCGGTGCTGTGAGGCAGCAGCTCTAACCACTGTGCCGCCCAGAGGAGGTTCACAAGAATGATCCCGGGAATGAAAAGCTTGACGTATGAGGAGTGTTTGAGGACTCTGGGTCTGTACTCGGTAGAGTTCAGAAGGATGGGGGAGGGGGAATCTCACTGAAACTTACAGAATACTGAAAGGCCTGGATAGAGTGGACGTGGGGAAGATGTTCCCATTAGTCGGAGAGACCGGGATCCGAAGGCACAGCGTCGGAGTAAAGGGACAACCCTTTAGAACCGAGATGAGGAGGAATTTCTTCAGCCAGAGGGTGGTGAGTCTGTGGAATTCATTGCCACAGAGGAGGCCGAGTCATTGAGTGTATTTAAGACAGAGATAGATAGGTTCTTGATTGGTAAAGGGGTCAAAGGTTACGGGGAAAAGGCGGGAGAATGGGGTTGAGAAATTTATCAGCCATGATTGAATGGCGGAGTAGACTCGATGGGCCGAATGGACTAAAAATGCTCCTATAACTTATGGTCTTATGGTGAGGCTTAAACCAATAGGAGGGCTTTTTGTTACAATGCACAACTCAACCGCGAGGCAACTTAGAAATTATGAGGGCAATCCGTGTGGGGGTGAGGTGGGAGGGGAATGTTGGTTTAGTAGTAATGTCACTGGACTGGTAACCCTGAGACATGGGTTCAAATCCTACCACACCTGATGGGTTTTTATCAGACCATAAGACATCGGAGCAGAAGTAGGCCATTCGGCCCATCGGATTTGCTCCACCATTCAACGAGATCATGACTGATCTGATGTGATAATCCTCAACCCCACTTTCCCGCCTTATCCCCATAACCCTCGATTCCCTTACTGATTAAAAATCTCAGCCTTGAACATACTTAACGCCCCAGCCTCTACAGCCTTCTGCGGGAAAGAATTCCACAGATTCACTCCCCTCGGAGAGAAGAAACTCCTCATCTCTGTCTTCAATGGGCGACCCCCTCACTCTGAGATGATGCCCTCTGGCCCCAGAGTCTCCCACACGGGGAAACAACCTCTCAGCATCTATCCTGTCAACCCCCCTGAGAATCCGATACGTCTCAATAAGGTCGTCTCTCATTCTTCTAAACACCAATGAGTATAGACCCAACCTACTCAATCTCTCCTCATCAGAAAATCCCTCCATACCCAGGATCGATCTACTGAACCTTCTCTGGACTGCCTCCAATGCCAGTAAACCTTTCCTTAGATAAGGGGACCAAAACTTTACAACAATTGATGATAGCTTCATAGTTACTATTCAAGATTTTAATCACCTGAATTTAACACATTCACCACCCTCTGGGTGAAGAAATTTCTCCTCACCTCAGTCCTAAAAGGTTTACCCCTTATCCTCAAACTATGACTCCTAGTTCTGGACTCCCCCACCACTGGGAACATTCTTTCTGAATCTACCCTGTCTAACCCTGTTAGAATTTTATAAGTTTCTCTGAGATCCCCTCTCACTCTTCTAAACTCCAGTGAATATAATCCTAACCGACTTAGTCTCTCCTCATATGGCAGAACTGCCATCGCAGGAATTGTGGGTGGCACAGTGGTTAGCGCTGCTGCCTCACAGCGCCAAGGACCCGGGTTCAATTCCGGCCTTGGGTCACTGTCTGTGTGGAGTTTGCATGTTCTCCGCGTGTCTGTGTGGGTTTCCTCCGGGTGCTCCGGTTTCCTCCCACAGTCCGAAAGACGTGCTGGTTAGGTTGATTGGCCGTGCTAAATTGACCCTAGTGTCAGGGGGATTAGCAGGGCAAATGAGGGTTACGGGGATAGGGGCTGGGTGGGATTGTGGTCGGTGCAGACTCGATGGGTCGAATGGCCTCCTTCTGTATTGCAGGGATTCTATGAATCAGCCTCTGTGACATTATAAGGAGTTTAAGGTCACTCCCTCAGATCTCAATAGCGAGATGCCGGGTACCCACTTGACATAAAGGGCAAAGATAATTACAGCACAGGAACAGGCCCTTCGGCCCTCCAAGTCTGTAGCGACCATGCTGCCCATCTGAACTAAAACCCCCGACACTTCCGGGGACCATATCCCTCCATCCCCATCCTATTCATGTACTCTGCTCTGGGAAGCACGGCTAAGGTTAGGTAGACACCCTTGCCCACTGCGAAGGTCGCTCCTCTGTGGACTTGCAATGGAGCTCCGAGTGGGACACATCTACCCACCATATAGGTGTCTGTCCCAGGAATACTCCCCCCTCCCCCCGCCCCCCACCCTCACGCAGACCCACATCCCCACCCCCTTCTGCAGCCTCACCTGCTGGACCTCCTGTAGCCTTTGTGCCCAGTGTTCACAGGTTGGCGTTCCCGTCTCCTCCGCGCGGTAGCTCTGCCAACTGTCCGCGTGCCAGGTCTGGGAACCTTTGACCTCGGGCATCGACACCCTGGGCACCCTGACACCAGAGTCCGTGTCCTGATTGGCCGGATCCGTCTGCGTGGACTTGTTTGCCATGGTGGGTTTAATCCGTACCGAAATCTTCTGTTTCAGGTGGCCCATCACCACGATCGTGTGATCCTTACCATCGTCGCTGGGCTCGGAACTGTCACTCTGAGAGTATGTGAATATGTCGTCTTCGTTACCTGGAGGGGTGATTGGAAAGGGAAAAGATATCCAACTCATTGAGCTATTGTCAATAATATGTCGTCTGATCCTTCAACACCTGCGGCACAGTGGTTAGCACTGCTGTTTCACAGCGCCAGGGACCCGGGTTTGATTCCCGGCTTGGGTCACTGTCTGTGTGGAGTCTGCACGTTCTCCCCGTGTCTGCGTGGGTTTCCTCGGGTGCTCTGGTTTCCTCCCACATTCAGAAGACGTGCTGGTTAGGGTGCATTGGCCGTGCTAAATTCTCCCTCAGTGTACCCGAACAGGCGCCGGAGTGTGGCGACTCGGGGATTTTCACAGTAACTTCATTGCAGTATTAATGTAAGCCTACTTGTGACTAATAAATAAACTTTAAGTTGAAAACAACTTGTAACACGTCACGGCAAACGTTTCTGAATGCGTCCCATGAGGAATTAGCCCTAAGCGAGTGACCTGGGGAACACAGAGTTCATTACCCCACTGTTGGAGAACTTAAGTTCAATTTGGAATTCGATGCTCCAGAACTAGAAACAGAAACAAAAGTCTGAGATCACGGACCAACCGACTCAAAAACAGCTTCTTCCCTGCTGCTGTCAGACTTTTGAATGGACCTACTTCGCAATTGGGAGAGGCCACAGCCTAGTGATATTATCGCTAGACTATTAATCGAGAAACTCAGCTAATGTTCTGGGGACCCGGGTTCGAATCCCGCCACGGCAGATGGTGGAATTTGCATTCAATAAAAAATATCTGGAAATAAGAATCTGCTGATGACCATGAAACCATTGTCGATTGTCGGAAAAACCCATCTGGTTCACTAATGTCCTTTCGAGGGTAGCACGGTGGCACAGTGTTTAGCACTGCTGCCTCACAACGCCAGGGACCCGGGTTCAATTCCGGCCTCGGGTCACCGTCTGTGCAGAGTCTGCACTTTCTCGTGGGTTTCCTCCAGGTGCTCCGGTTTCCTCCTACAGTCCAAAGATGTGCGGGTTAGGTTGATTGGCCATGCTAAATTGACCCTAGTGTCAGGGGGATTAGCAGGGTAAATGTGTGGGGTTACGGGAAGGAGCTTGGTTGGGATTGTGGTCGGTGCAGACTCGATGGGCCGAATGGCCTCCTCTTGTACTGCAGGGATTCTGTAATTCCATGACTAAGTTGATCTTTCTCTACACCCTAGCTATGACTGTAACACTACATTCTCCACTCTCTCCTTTCCTTCTCTATGTACGGTATGCTTTGTCTGTATAGTTTTTTTATTCGTTCATGGGATGTGGGCGTCGCTGGCTGGGCCAGCGTTTATTACCCATCCCTGAGGGCATTTAAGAGTAAACCACATTGCTGTGGCTCTGGAGTCACATGTAGGCCAGACCGGGTAAGGACGGCAGATTTCTTTCCCTAAAGGACATTAGTGAACCAGATGGGTTTTTCCGACAATGGTTTCATGGTCATCAGTAGATTCTTAATTCCAGATTTTTGTATTGAACCCAAATTCCAAATTCTGCCATGGCGGGATTCGAACCAGGTACGCAGAGCTTTACTCTGAGTCTCTGGATTATTGGTCCAGCGACAATACCACTACACCACTGGCTCCCCAAGTGCGCAAGAAACAATACTTTTCTCTGTATACTAATACATGTGATAATAATAAATCAAATTAAATATTGAGGTCATAGTTTGAGGATAAGGGATAAATCTTTTAGAACTGAGGTGAGGAGAAATTTCTTCACCCAGAGAGCGGCGAATGTGTGGAATTCACTCCCACAGAAAGTAGTTGAGGCCAAAACGTTGTGTGATTTCAAGAAGACATTAGAAATAGCTCTTGGGGCTAAAGGAATCGAGGGATATGGGAGGAAAGAGGGGGGGGATCAGGATATTGAATTTGATGATCAGCCATGGTCAAAATGAATGGTGGAACAGGCTTGAAGGGCCGAATGGCCTCCTCCTGCTTCTAGTTTCGATGTGTCCAATCGGGAGTTGAGATGCTGTTCCTCCAGTTTGCCTCACTTCATGTCATCCGTTCAAAGAACAAACAAAGAACAGTACAGCACAGGAACAGGCCCTTCGGCCCTCCAAGCCTGTGCCAATCATGGTGCTGTACCTAAACTAAAAAAGAACCTTCTGCCCTTACTCAGTCAGTTTCCCTCTATTCCCTCCCTATTCATGGACCCATCCAGATGCCTCTTAAATGTTGCTGATGTTCCTGCTTCCACCACCTCCTCTGGCAGCGCGTTCCAGGCACCCACCCCTCTCTGCGTGAAAAACCTCCCCCGCACATCTCCCTTAAACTTTCCCCCTCTCACATTGAACCTGTGCCCCCTTGTAATTGACACTTCCACCCTGGGGAAAAAGCCTCGGACTATCCACCCCATTCAATCTTGCTTCTGCCAATATTGTTTGATTCTTTAGCTTAAAAACTCTGTAATTTATCTGCTTTTCCTCCGAATCGCCCAACCGATCTGAGAAATTGCTCAACTACCCAGTGTCACCACTGCCCACCAGGGGGCAGAAGAGACCACCATTCTGTTGCGCTGGTCTGTCCATTGGTGAGGGCCGAGGGTTGACAGGATAGGGGGAAGAGAAGGTGAACACCCACTAATTTGTCCAGTTCCACATCTCTAGGAAGTCCACAGGAAGTGCGCCAACCTTGGACAAATGGTCATTGGGCACAGGGCAAGATGGGCAGTAGTGGAATTTAACACTGAAAAGTGTGAGGTGCGGCATTTCGGGAGGACTAACAAGGCAAGGGAACACACGGTGAACGTTAGGATGCTAAAGACCAGAGGGAATTTGGGGTGCACGTCATAGCATCACAGAATGCCTGCGTTTGGCCTGTCGAGTCTGCACTGACTCCCTGACAGAGCGTGTTATCCAGAAGCTCTCCCCTATACCTGTAACCCCACATGGTCAAATCTCCTAACCTACACATCTTGGGACATTAAGAGCAGAATTTTCCCATCCCGCTTGCTGCGGGAATCACGCAAACGTTGACCTCAGGCCGAATTTTCTGTTCTTGGGGCGAGAGTGGCCGGAAAATCCAGCCCCAAGGGGCAATTTAGCCTGGCCAATCCATCTAACCTACACATCTTTGGACACTAAGGGGCAACTTAGCACGGCCAATCCATCTAACCTACACATTTTAGGACACTAAGGGGCAATTTAGCATGGCCAATCCACCTACCCTGCACATCTTTGGACACTAAGGGGCAACTTAGCATGGCCAATCCACCTACCCTGCACATCTTTGGACACTAAGGGGCAATTTAGCATGGCCAATCCACCGAACCTAAATGTCTTTGGACACTAAGGGGCAATTTAGCATGGCCAATCCACCTAACCTGCACATCTTTGGACACTAAGGGGCAATTTAGTATGGCCAATCCACCTAACCTGCACATTTTAGGACACTAAGGGGCAATTTAGCATGGCCAATCCACCTAACCTGCACATCTTAGGACACTAAGGGGCAATTTAGTATGGCCAATCCACCTAACCTACACATCTTGGGACATTAAGGGACAATTTAGCATGGCCAATCCACCTAATCTACATGTCTTTGGACACTAAGGGGCAATTTAGCATGGCCAATCCACCTAACCTGCACATCTTTGGAGTGTGGGAGGAAACCAGAGCACCCGGAGGAGACACAGAGAGAACGTGCAGACTCCACACAGACAGTCATCCGAGGCCGGATTCGAACCCTTGGCGCTATGAGGTGGCAATGCTAACCACTGTGCCACCCTTGAGAGAAAGAAATGTCATGGGTTTTATGCTGTTGAGGAATGGGGCTAGGGGCAGGTGGACCAGTTGGGGATAGGGGTTGAGCGCACAGGGAGGGGTAGGTGAAATAACGAACATGTCCTGAAACAAAAGGCAGAGAGAGAGGGAATGGAGGTGTTAGAGGATTGATGCATTGGTCCGGGTAGGTGTTAATAGTGGAATAAAGATCAGTACTGCCCGAAAGTAATAACATGAAAACAGGGTACGGACTGGCACTGGGGTGCTCTGGCCAAGGAGAAAGCAGATTTCCAACAATCAAATAAGCCCCACCCCATCCGTGATGATCCGATTAGATTTGATTTATTATTGTCACGTGTATTGGGATACTGTGAAAAGTATTGTTTCTTGCGCGTTATACAGACAAAGTTTATTTATTAGTGTCACAAGTAGGCTTACATTCACACTGCAATGAAGTTACTGTGAAAATCCTGCCAAAAACATACCGTTCATAGAGTATACAGGGGAGAAGGAAAGGAGAGGGTGCAGAATGTAGTGTTACAGTCACAGCTAGGGTGTAGAGAAAGATCAACTTAATGCGAGGTAGGTCCATTCAAAACTCTAACAGCAGCAGGGAAGAAGCTGCTCTTGAGTCGGTCGGTACGTGACCTCAGACTTCTGTATCTTTTTCCCCGACGGGAGAAGGTGGAAGAGAGAATGTCCGGGGTGTGGGGGGTCCTGGATAATCTGGTGACTGCAAATCGATCAACTGGGCTGGAGATGGAGGAGGCAATGTCCCAGTGGAAGCTTACGGGAAAACTGGGGGAAACTGGTGAGATGAACGGAGTGGGAGCAACAGGAAATACCCGACTGATAGAGGCGGCTGTAACCAAGTGGGCTGAGATAATCATTCGAGAGAGAGACACAGAGAGAGAGCGTGAGGGGGTGAGAGAGTGAGAGTGAGGGGGTGAGAGAGAAGGGGGGAGGGAGAGAGGGGGAGAGAGAGGAGAGAGGGAGAGAGAGAGGGAGGGAGAGGGGGGGAGGGAGAGGGAGAGAGAGAGGGGGGTGAGAGAGTGGGAGAGAGAGGGGGGGAGAGAGAGAGGGGGCGAGAAAGGAGGAGAGAGAGGGGAGAGAGAGGAGGGGAGAGAGAGGGCGGGAGAGAGAGGGGAGAGAGAGAGAAGGGGGAGAGAGAGAGAAGGGGAGAGAAAGGGGGGAGAGAGAGGGGGGGGAGAGAAAGGGGGGGAGAGAAAGGGGGAGAGAG
>NW_027594634.1:0-14940 GCF_964213995.1 Mustelus asterias | reverse complement strand
GGACCTTGGTTCCGAATGCCGGCCCGGACCTTGGTTCCGACCGCCGGCCCGGACCTTGGCTCCGACCGCCGCCCCGGACCGTGGTTCCGACCGCCGCCCCGGACCGTGGTTCCGACCGCCGCCCCGGACCGTGGTTCCGACCGCCGCCCCGGACCGTGGTTCCGACCGCCGCCCCGGACCGTGGTTCCGACCGCCGCCCCGGACCGTGGTTCCGACCGCCGCCCCGGACCGTGGTTCCGACCGCCGCCCCGGACCGTGGTTCCGACCGCCGCCCCGGACCGTGGTTCCGACCGCCGCCCCGGACCGTGGTTCCGACCGCCGCCCCGGACCGTGGTTCCGACCGCCGCCCCGGACCGTGGTTCCGACCGCCGCCCCGGACCGTGGTTCCGACCGCCGCCCCGGACCGTGGTTCCGACCGCCGCCCCGGACCGTGGTTCCGACCGCCGCCCCGGACCGTGGTTCCGACCGCCGCCCCGGACCGTGGTTCCGACCGCCGCCCCGGACCGTGGTTCCGACCGCCGCCCCGGACCGTGGTTCCGACCGCCGCCCCGGACCGTGGTTCCGACCGCCGCCCCGGACCGTGGTTCCGACCCGCCGCCCCGGACCGTGGTTCCGACCGCCGCCCCGGACCGTGGTTCCGACCGCCGCCCCGGACCGTGGTTCCGACCGCCGCCCCGGACCGTGGTTCCGACCGCCGCCCCGGACCGTGGTTCCGACCGCCGCCCCGGACCGTGGTTCCGACCGCCGCCCCGGACCGTGGTTCCGACCGCCGCCCCGGACCGTGGTTCCGACCGCCGCCCCGGACCGTGGTTCCGACCGCCGCCCCGGACCGTGGTTCCGACCGCCGCCCCGGACCGTGGTTCCGACCGCCGCCCCGGACCGTGGTTCCGACCGCCGCCCCGGACCGTGGTTCCGACCGCCGCCCCGGACCGTGGTTCCGACCGCCGCCCCGGACCGTGGTTCCGACCGCCGCCCCGGACCGTGGTTCCGGCGCACGCCCGACCGCCGCCCCGGACCGTGGTTCCGACCGCCGCCCCGGACCGTGGTTCCGACCGCCGCCCCGGACCGTGGTTCCGACCGCCGCCCCGGACCGTGGTTCCGACCGCCGCCCCGGACCGTGGCTCCGACCGCCGCCCCGGACCTTGGCTCCGACCGCCGCCCCGGACCTTGGCTCCGACCGCCGCCCCGGACCTTGGCTCCGACCGCCGCCCCGGACCTTGGCTCCGACCGCCGCCCCGGACCTTGGCTCCGACCGCCGCCCCGGACCTTGGCTCCGACCGCCGCCCCGGACCTTGGCTCCGACCGCCGCCCCGGACCTTGGCTCCGACCGCCGCCCCGGACCTTGGCTCCGACCGCCGCCCCGGACCTTGGCTCCGACCGCCGCCCCGGACCTTGGCTCCGACCGCCGCCCCGGACCTTGGCTCCGACCGCCGCCCCGGACCTTGGCTCCGACCGCCGCCCCGGACCTTGGCTCCGACCGCCGCCCCGGACCTTGGCTCCGACCGCCGCCCCGGACCTTGGCTCCGACCGCCGCCCCGGACCTTGGCTCCGACCGCCGCCCCGGACCTTGGCTCCGACCGCCGCCCCGGACCTTGGCTCCGACCGCCGCCCCGGACCTTGGCTCCGACCGCCGCCCCGGACCTTGGCTCCGACCGCCGCCCCGGACCTTGGCTCCGACCGCCGCCCCGGACCTTGGCTCCGACCGCCGCCCCGGACCTTGGCTCCGACCGCCGCCCCGGACCTTGGCTCCGACCGCCGCCCCGGACCTTGGCTCCGACCGCCGCCCCGGACCTTGGCTCCGACCGCCGCCCCGGACCTTGGCTCCGACCGCCGCCCCGGACCTTGGCTCCGACCGCCGCCCCGGACCTTGGCTCCGACCGCCGCCCCGGACCTTGGCTCCGACCGCCGCCCCGGACCTTGGCTCCGACCGCCGCCCCGGACCTTGGCTCCGACCGCCGCCCCGGACCTTGGCTCCGACCGCCGCCCCGGACCTTGGCTCCGACCGCCGCCCCGGACCTTGGCTCCGACCGCCGCCCCGGACCTTGGCTCCGACCGCCGCCCCGGACCTTGGCTCCGACCGCCGCCCCGGGCCTTGGCTCCGACCGCCGCCCCGGACCTTGGCTCCGACCGCCGCCCGGACCTTGGCTCCGACCGCCGCCCCGGACCTTGGCTCCGACCGCCGCCCCGGACCTTGGCTCCGACCGCCGCCCCGGACCTTGGTTCCGACCGCCGCCCCGGACCTTGGTTCCGACCGCCGCCCCGGACCTTGGTTCCGACCGCCGCCCCGGACCTTGGTTCCGACCGCCGGCCCGGACCTTGGTTCCGACCGCCGCCCCGGACCTTGGCTCCGACCGCCGCCCCGGACCGTGGTTCCGACCGCCGCCCCGGACCGTGGTTCCGACCGCCGCCCCGGACCGTGGTTCCGACCGCCGCCCCGGACCGTGGTTCCGACCGCCGCCCCGGACCGTGGTTCCGACCGCCGCCCCGGACCGTGGTTCCGACCGCCGCCCCGGACCGTGGTTCCGACCGCCGCCCCGGACCGTGGTTCCGACCGCCGCCCCGGACCGTGGTTCCGACCGCCGCCCCGGACCGTGGTTCCGACCGCCGCCCCGGACCGTGGTTCCGACCGCCGCCCCGGACCGTGGTTCCGACCGCCGCCCCGGACCGTGGTTCCGACCGCCGCCCCGGACCGTGGTTCCGACCGCCGCCCCGGACCGTGGTTCCGACCGCCGCCCCGGACCGTGGTTCCGACCGCCGCCCCGGACCGTGGTTCCGACCGCCGCCCCGGACCGTGGTTCCGACCGCCGCCCCGGACCGTGGTTCCGACCGCCGCCCCGGACCGTGGTTCCGACCGCCGCCCCGGACCGTGGTTCCGACCGCCGCCCCGGACCGTGGTTCCGACCGCCGCCCCGGACCGTGGTTCCGACCGCCGCCCCGGACCGTGGTTCCGACCGCCGCCCCGGACCGTGGTTCCGACCGCCGCCCCGGACCGTGGTTCCGACCGCCGCCCCGGACCGTGGTTCCGACCGCCGCCCCGGACCGTGGTTCCGACCGCCGCCCCGGACCGTGGTTCCGACCGCCGCCCCGGACCGTGGTTCCGACCGCCGCCCCGGACCGTGGTTCCGACCGCCGCCCCGGACCGTGGTTCCGACCGCCGCCCCGGACCGTGGTTCCGACCGCCGCCCCGGACCGTGGTTCCGACCGCCGCCCCGGACCGTGGTTCCGACCGCCGCCCCGGACCGTGGTTCCGACCGCCGCCCCGGACCGTGGTTCCGACCGCCGCCCCGGACCGTGGTTCCGACCGCCGCCCCGGACCGTGGTTCCGACCGCCGCCCCGGACCGTGGTTCCGACCGCCGCCCCCGGACCGTGGCTTCCGACCGCCGCCCCGGACCGTGGTTCCGACCGCCGCCCCGGACCGTGGTTCCGACCGCCGCCCCGGACCGTGGTTCCGACCGCCGCCCCGGACCGTGGTTCCGACCGCCGCCCCGGACCGTGGTTCCGGCCGCCGCCCCGGACCGTGGTTCCGGCCGCCGCCCCGGACCGTGGTTCCGGCCGCCGCCCCGGACCGTGGTTCCGGCCGCCGCCCCGGACCGTGGTTCCGGCCGCCGCCCCGGACCGTGGTTCCGGCCGCCGCCCCGGACCTTGGTTCCGGCCGCCGCCCCGGACCTTGGTTCCGGCCGCCGCCCCGGACCTTGGTTCCGACCGCCGCCCCGGACCTTGGTTTCGACCGCCGCCCCGGACCTTGGTTCCGACCGCCGCCCCGGACCTTGGTTCCGACCGCCGCCCCGGACCTTGGTTCCGACCGCCGCCCCGGACCTTGGTTCCGACCGCCGCCCCGGACCTTGGTTCCGACCGCCGCCCCGGACCTTGGTTCCGACCGCCGCCCCGGACCTTGGTTCCGACCGCCGCCCCGGACCTTGGTTCCGACCGCCGCCCCGGACCTTGGTTCCGACCGCCACCCCGGACCTTGGTTCCGACCGCCACCCCGGACCTGGGTTCCGACCGCCACCCCGGACCTGGGTTCCGACCGCCACCCCGGACCTGGGTTCCGACCGCCACCCCGGACCTTGGTTCCGACCGCCACCCCGGACCTTGGTTCCGACCGCCACCCCGGACCTTGGTTCCGACCGCCACCCCGGACCTGGGTTCCGACCGCCACCCCGGACCTGGGTTCCGACCGCCACCCCGGACCTGGGTTCCGACCGCCACCCCGGACCTGGGTTCCGACCGCCACCCCGGACCTGGGTTCCGACCGCCACCCCGGACCTGGGTTCCGACCGCCACCCCGGACCTTGGTTCCGACCGCCACCCCGGACCTTGGTTCCGACCGCCACCCCGGACCTTGGTTCCGACCGCCACCCCGGACCTTGGTTCCGACCGCCACCCCGGACCTTGGTTCCGACCGCCACCCCGGACCTTGGTTCCGACCGCCACCCCGGACCTTGGTTCCGACCGCCACCCCGGACCTTGGTTCCGACCGCCACCCCGGACCTTGGTTCCGACCGCCAGCCCGGACCTTGGTTCCGACCGCCAGCCCGGACCTTGGTTCCGAATGCCAGCCCGGACCTTGGTTCCGACCGCCACCTCGGATCTTGGTTCCGACCGCCACCTCCACCTTTGTTCCGACCGCCACCCCGGACGTTGGTTCCGACCGCCACCCCGGATCTTGGTTCCGACCGGCACTCCGGATCTTGGTTCCGTCCAGCAGCTCGGACCTTGGCTCAGAACGCTACCCCATACCTTGATTCCGAGCGCCACCCCGGACCTTGGTTCCGACCGCCACCCCGGACCTTGGTTCCGACCGCCAGCCCGGACCTTGGTTCCGACCGCCAGCCCGGACCTTGGCTCCGACCGCCACGTCGGACCTTTGTTCCGAACGCGAACCCGGACTTTGGTTCCACCCGCCACCCAGGATCTTGGTTCCGACCGCCAGCCTGATCCTTGGTTCGGACCGCCACCCCGATACTTGGTTCCGACCGCCACCCCGGACCTTGATTCCGATCGCCACGCCGGACCTTGGTTCCGACGGCACCCCGGATCTTGGTTCCGTCCACCACCTCGGACCTTGGCTCAGAACGGTACCCCGGACCTTGGTTCCGACCGCCGCCCCGGACCTTGGTTCCGACCGCCGCCCCGGACCTTGGCTCCGACCGCCGCCCCGGACCTTGGCTCCGACCGCCGCCCCGGACCTTGGCTCCGACTGCCGCCCCGGACCTTGGCTCCGACCGCCGCCCCGGACCGTGGTTCCGACCGCCGCCCCGGACCGTGGTTCCGACCGCCGCCCCGGACCGTGGTTCCGACCGCCGCCCCGGACCGTGGTTCCGACCGCCGCCCCGGACCGTGGTTCCGACCGCCGCCCCGGACCGTGGTTCCGACCGCCGCCCCGGACCGTGGTTCCGACCGCCGCCCCGGACCGTGGTTCCGACCGCCGCCCCGGACCTTGGCTCCGACCGCCGCCCCGGACCTTGGCTCCGACCGCCGCCCCGGACCTTGGCTCCGACCGCCGCCCCGGACCTTGGCTCCGACCGCCGCCCCGGACCTTGGCTCCGACCGCCGCCCCGGACCTTGGCTCCGACCGCCGCCCCGGACCTTGGTTCCGACCGCCGCCCCGGACCGTGGTTCCGACCGCCGCCCCGGACCGTGGTTCCGACCGCCGCCCCGGACCGTGGTTCCGACCGCCGCCCCGGACCGTGGTTCCGACCGCCGCCCCGGACCGTGGTTCCGACCGCCGCCCCGGACCGTGGTTCCGACCGCCGCCCCGGACCGTGGTTCCGACCGCCGCCCCGGACCGTGGTTCCGACCGCCGCCCCGGACCGTGGTTCCGACCGCCGCCCCGGACCGTGGTTCCGACCGCCGCCCCGGACCGTGGTTCCGACCGCCGCCCCGGACCGTGGTTCCGACCGCCGCCCCGGACCGTGGTTCCGACCGCCGCCCCGGACCGTGGTTCCGACCGCCGCCCCGGACCGTGGTTCCGACCGCCGCCCCGGACCGTGGTTCCGACCGCCGCCCCGGACCGTGGTTCCGACCGCCGCCCCGGACCGTGGTTCCGACCGTCGCCCCGGACCTTGGTTCCGACCGCCGCCCCGGACCTTGGCTCCGACCGCCGCCCCGGACCTTGGCTCCGACCGCCGCCCCGGACCTTGGCTCCGACCGCCGCCCCGGACCTTGGCTCCGACCGCCGCCCCGGACCTTGGCTCCGACCGCCGCCCCGGACCTTGGCTCCGACCGCCGCCCCGGACCTTGGCTCCGACCGCCGCCCCGGACCTTGGCTCCGACCGCCGCCCCGGACCTTGGCTCCGACCGCCGCCCCGGACCTTGGCTCCGACCGCCGCCCCGGACCTTGGCTCCGACCGCCGCCCCGGACCTTGGCTCCGACCGCCGCCCCGGACCTTGGCTCCGACCGCCGCCCCGGACCTTGGCTCCGACCGCCGCCCCGGACCTTGGCTCCGACCGCCGCCCCGGACCTTGGTTCCGACCGCCGCCCCGGACCTTGGTTCCGACCGCCGCCCCGGACCTTGGATCCGACCGCCGCCCCGGACCTTGGTTCCGACCGCCGCCCCGGACCGTGGTTCCGACCGCCGCCCCGGACCGTGGTTCCGACCGCCGCCCCGGACCGTGGTTCCGACCGCCGCCCCGGACCTTGGTTCCGACCGCCGCCCCGGACCTTGGATCCGACCGCCGCCCCGGACCGTGGTTCCGACCGCCGCCCCGGACCGTGGTTCCGACCGCCGCCCCGGACCGTGGTTCCGACCGCCGCCCCGGACCGTGGTTCCGACCGCCGCCCCGGACCGTGGTTCCGACCGCCGCCCCGGACCGTGGTTCCGACCGCCGCCCCGGACCGTGGTTCCGACCGCCGCCCCGGACCGTGGTTCCGACCGCCGCCCCGGACCGTGGTTCCGACCGCCGCCCCGGACCGTGGTTCCGACCGCCGCCCCGGACCGTGGTTCCGACCGCCGCCCCGGACCGTGGTTCCGACCGCCGCCCCGGACCGTGGTTCCGACCGCCGCCCCGGACCGTGGTTCCGACCGCCGCCCCGGACCGTGGTTCCGACCGCCGCCCCGGACCGTGGTTCCGACCGCCGCCCCGGACCGTGGTTCCGACCGCCGCCCCGGACCGTGGTTCCGACCGCCGCCCCGGACCGTGGTTCCGACCGCCGCCCCGGACCGTGGTTCCGACCGCCGCCCCGGACCGTGGTTCCGACCGCCGCCCCGGACCGTGGTTCCGACCGCCGCCCCGGACCGTGGTTCCGACCGCCGCCCCGGACCGTGGTTCCGACCGCCGCCCCGGACCGTGGTTCCGACCGCCGCCCCGGACCGTGGTTCCGACCGCCGCCCCGGACCGTGGTTCCGACCGCCGCCCAGGACCGTGGTTCCGACCGCCGCCCCGGACCGTGGTTCCGACCGCCGCCCCGGACCTTGGTTCCGACCGCCGCCCCGGACCTTGGTTCCGACCGCCGCCCCGGACCTTGGCTCCGACCGCCGCCCCGGACCTTGGCTCCGACCGCCGCCCCGGACCTTGGTTCCGACCGCCGCCCCGGACCGTGGTTCCGACCGCCGCCCCGGACCGTGGTTCCGACCGCCGCCCCGGACCGTGGTTCCGACCGCCGCCCCGGACCGTGGTTCCGACCGCCGCCCCGGACCGTGGTTCCGACCGCCGCCCCGGACCGTGGTTCCGACCGCCGCCCCGGACCGTGGTTCCGACCGCCGCCCCGGACCGTGGTTCCGACCGCCGCCCCGGACCTTGGCTCCGACCGCCGCCCCGGACCTTGGCTCCGACCGCCGCCCCGGACCTTGGCTCCGACCGCCGCCCCGGACCTTGGCTCCGACCGCCGCCCCGGACCTTGGCTCCGACCGCCGCCCCGGACCGTGGTTCCGACCGCCGCCCCGGACCGTGGTTCCGACCGCCGCCCCGGACCGTGGTTCCGACCGCCGCCCCGGACCGTGGTTCCGACCGCCGCCCCGGACCGTGGTTCCGACCGCCGCCCCGGACCGTGGTTCCGACCGCCGCCCCGGACCGTGGTTCCGACCGCCGCCCCGGACCGTGGTTCCGACCGCCGCCCCGGACCGTGGTTCCGACCGCCGCCCCGGACCGTGGTTCCGACCGCCGCCCCGGACCGTGGTTCCGACCGCCGCCCCGGACCGTGGTTCCGACCGCCGCCCCGGACCTTGGTTCCGACCGCCGCCCCGGACCTTGGTTCCGACCGCCGCACCGGACCTTGGATCCGACCGCCGCCCCGGACCTTGGCTCCGACCGCCGCCCCGGACCTTGGCTCCGACCGCCGCCCCGGACCTTGGCTCGGACCGCCGCCCCGGACCTTGGCTCCGACCGCCGCCCCGGACCTTGGCTCCGACCGCCGCCCCGGACCTTGGCTCCGACCGCCGCCCCGGACCTTGGCTCCGACCGCCGCCCCGGACCTTGGTTCCGACCGCCACCCCGGACCTTGGTTCCGACCGCCACCCCGGACCTTGGTTCCGACCGCCACCCCGGACCTTGGTTCCGACCGCCACCCCGGACCTTGGTTCCGACCGCCACCCCGGACCTTGGTTCCGACCGCCACCCCGGACCTTGGTTCCGACCGCCACCCCGGACCTTGGTTCCGACCGCCACCCCGGACCTTGGTTCCGACCGCCACCCCGGACCTTGGTTCCGACCGCCACCCCGGACCTTGGTTCCGACCGCCACCCCGGACCTTGGTTCCGACCGCCACCCCGGACCTTGGTTCCGACCGCCACCCCGGACCTTGGTTCCGACCGCCACCCCGGACCTTGGTTCCGACCGCCACCCCGGACCTTGGTTCCGACCGCCACCCCGGACCTTGGTTCCGACCGCCACCCCGGACCTTGGTTCCGACCGCCACCCCGGACCTTGGTTCCGACCGCCACCCCGGACCTTGGTTCCGACCGCCACCCCGGACCTTGGTTCCGACCGCCACCCCGGACCTTGGTTCCGACCGCCACCCCGGACCTTGGTTCCGACCGCCACCCCGGACCTTGGTTCCGACCGCCACCCCGGACCTTGGTTCCGACCGCCACCCCGGACCTTGGTTCCGACCGCCACCCCGGACCTTGGTTCCGACCGCCACCCCGGACCTTGGTTCCGACCGCCACCCCGGACCTTGGTTCCGACCGCCACCCCGGACCTTGGTTCCGACCGCCACCCCGGACCTTGGTTCCGACCGCCACCCCGGACCTTGGTTCCGACCGCCACCCCGGACCTTGGTTCCGACCGCCACCCCGGACCTTGGTTCCGACCGCCACCCCGGACCTTGGTTCCGACCGCCACCCCGGACCTTGGTTCCGACCGCCACCCCGGACCTTGGTTCCGACCGCCACCCCGGACCTTGGTTCCGACCGCCACCCCGGACCTTGGTTCCGACCGCCACCCCGGACCTTGGTTCCGACCGCCACCCCGGACCTGGGTTCCGACCGCCGCCCCGGACCTTGGTTCCGACCGCCGCCCCGGACCTTGGTTCCGACCGCCGCCCCGGACGTTGGTTCCGACCGCCGCCCCGGACGTTGGTTCCGACCGCCGCCACGGACCTTGTTTCCGACCGCCGCCCCGGACCTTGGTTCCGACCGCCGCCCCGGACCTTGGTTCCGACCGCCGCACCGGACCTTGGTTCCGACCGCCGCCCCGGACCTTGGTTCCGACCGCCGCCACGGACCTTGGTTCCGACCGCCACGTCGGACCTTTGTTCCGAACGCGAACCCGGACTTTGGTTCCACCCGCCACCCCGGATCTTGGTTCCGACCGCCAGCCTGATCCTTGGTTCGGACCGCCACCCCGATACTTGGTTCCGACCGCCACCCCGGACCTTGGTTCCGACCGCCACGCCGGACCTTGGTTCCGACCGCCACGCCGGACCGTGGTATCGACTGCCCCCCCGGATTTTGGTACCGACTGCCACTCCGGACCTTAGTTCTGACCACCACCTCGGACCTTGGTTCTGACCGCCACCTCCACCTTTGTTCCGACCGCCACCCCGGACCTTGGTTCCGACCACCACCCAGGACCTTGGTTCCGACCGCCACCCCGGACCTTGGTTCCGACGGCACCCCGGATCTTGGTTCCGTCCACCACCTCGGACCTTGGCTCAGAACGGTACCCCGGACCTTGGTTCCGACCGCCGCCCCGGACCGTGGTTCCGACCGCCACCCCGGACCTTGGTTCCGACCGCCACCCCGGACCTTGGTTCCGACCGCCACCCCGGACCTTGGTTCCGACCGCCACCCCGGACCTTGGTTCCGACCGCCACCCCGGACCTTGGTTCCGACCGCCACCCCGGACCTGGGTTCCGACCGCCACCCCGGACCTGGGTTCCGACCGCCACATGGACCTTGGTTCCGACCGCCGCCCCGGACCTTGGTTCCGACCGCCGCCCCGGACGTTGGTTCCGACCGCCGCCCCGGACGTTGGTTCCGACCGCCGCCACGGACCTTGTTTCCGACCGCCGCCCCGGACCTTGGTTCCGACCGCCGCACCGGACCTTGGTTCCGACCGCCGCCCCGGACCTTGGTTCCGACCGCCGCCACGGACCTTGGTTCCGACCGCCACGTCGGACGTTGGTTCCGACCGCCGCCACGGACCTTGGTTCCGACCGCCGCCCCAGACCTTGGTTCCGACCGCCGCCCCGGACGTTGGTTCCGACCGCCGCCCCGGACGTTGGTTCCGACCGCCGCCACGGACCTTGTTTCCGACCGCCGCCCCGGACCATGGTTCCGACCGCCACGTCGGACGTTGGTTCCGACCGCCGCCCCGGACCTTGGTTCCGACCGCCGCCCCGGACCTTGGTTCCGACCGCCGCCCCGGACCTTGGTTCCGACCGCCGCCCCGGACGTTGGTTCCGACCGCCGCCCCGGACGTTGGTTCCGACCGCCGCCACGGACCTTGTTTCCGACCGCCGCCCCGGACCTTGGTTCCGACCGCCGCACCGGACCTTGGTTCCGACCGCCGCCCCGGACCTTGGTTCCGACCGCCGCCACGGACCTTGGTTCCGACCGCCACGTCGGACCTTTGTTCCGAACGCGAACCCGGACTTTGGTTCCACCCGCCACCCCGGATCTTGGTTCCGACCGCCAGCCTGATCCTTGGTTCGGACCGCCACCCCGGACCTTGGTTCCGACCGCCACGCCGGACCTTGGTTCCGACCGCCACGCCGGACCGTGGTATCGACTGCCCCCCCGGATTTTGGTACCGACTGCCACTCCGGACCTTAGTTCTGACCACCACCTCGGACCTTGGTTCTGACCGCCACCTCCACCTTTGTTCCGACCGCCACCCCGGACCTTGGTTCCGACCACCACCCAGGACCTTGGTTCCGACCGCCACCCCGGACCTTGGTTCCGACGGCACCCCGGATCTTGGTTCCGTCCACCACCTCGGACCTTGGCTCAGAACGGTACCCCGGACCTTGGTTCCGACCGCCACCCCGGACCTTGGTTCCGACCGCCACCCCGGACCTTGGTTCCGACCGCCACCCCGGACCTTGGTTCAGACCGCCACCCCGGACCTTGGTTCCGACCGCCACCCCGGACCTTGGTTCCGACCGCCACCCCGGACCTTGGTTCCGACCGCCACCCCGGACCTTGGTTCCGACCGCCACCCCGGACCTTGGTTCCGACCGCCACCCCGGACCTTGGTTCCGACCGCCACCCCGGACCTTGGTTCCGACCGCCACCCCGGACCTTGGTTCCGACCGCCACCCCGGACCTTGGTTCCGACCGCCAGCCCGGACCTTGGTTCCGACCGCCAGCCCGGACCTTGGTTCCGACCGCCAGCCCGGACCTTGGTTCCGACCGCCGCCACGGACCTTGGTTCCGACCGCCACGTCGGACCTTTGTTCCGAACGCGAACCCGGACTTTGGTTCCACCCGCCACCCCGGATCTTGGTTCCGACCGCCAGCCTGATCCTTGGTTCGGACCGCCACCCCGATACTTGGTTCCGACCGCCACCCCGGACCTTGGTTCCGACCGCCACGCCGGACCGTGGTATCGACTGCCCCCCCGGATTTTGGTACCGACTGCCACTCCGGACCTTAGTTCTGACCACCACCTCGGACCTTGGTTCTGACCGCCACCTCCACCTTTGTTCCGACCGCCACCCCGGACCTTGGTTCCGACCACCACCCAGGACCTTGGTTCCGACCGCCACCCCGGACCTTGGTTCCGACGGCACCCCGGATCTTGGTTCCGTCCACCACCTCGGACCTTGGCTCAGAACGGTACCCCGGACCTTGGTTCCGACCGCCACCCCGGACCTTGGTTCCGACCGCCACCCCGGACCTTGGTTCCGACCGCCACCCCGGACCTTGGTTCAGACCGCCACCCCGGACCTTGGTTCCGACCGCCACCCCGGACCTTGGTTCCGACCGCCACCCCGGACCTTGGTTCCGACCGCCACCCCGGACCTTGGTTCCGACCGCCACCCCGGACCTTGGTTCCGACCGCCACCCCGGACCTTGGTTCCGACCGCCACCCCGGACCTTGGTTCCGACCGCCACCCCGGACCTTGGTTCCGACCGCCACCCCGGACCTTGGTTCCGACCGCCAGCCCGGACCTTGGTTCCGACCGCCAGCCCGGACCTTGGTTCCGACCGCCACCCCGGACCTTGGTTCCGACCGCCACCCCGGACCTTGGTTCCGACCGCCACCCCGGACCTTGGTTCCGACCGCCACCCCGGACCTTGGTTCCGACCGCCACCCCGGACCTTGGTTCCGACCGCCACCCCGGACCTTGGTTCCGACAGCCACCCCGGACCTTGGTTCCGACCGCCACCCCGGACCTTGGTTCCGACCGCCACCCCGGACCTTGGTTCCGAACGCCACCCCGGACCTTGGTTCCGACCGCCACCCCGGACCTTGGTTCCGACCGCCACCCCGGACCTTGGTTCCGACCGCCACCCCGGACCTTGGTTCCGACCGCCACCCCGGACCTTGGTTCCGACCGCCACCCCGGACCTTGGTTCCGACCGCCACCCCGGACCTTGGTTCCGACCGCCACCCCGGACCTTGGTTCCGACCGCCGCCCCGGACCTTGGCTCCGACCGCCGCCTCGGACCGTGGTTCCGACCGCCGCCCCGGACCGTGGTTCCGACCGCCGCCCCGGACCGTGGTTCCGACCGCCGCCCCGGACCGTGGTTCCGACCGCCGCCCCGGACCGTGGTTCCGACCGCCGCCCCGGACCGTGGTTCCGACCGCCGCCCCGGACCGTGGTTCCGACCGCCGCCCCGGACCGTGGTTCCGACCGCCGCCCCGGACCGTGGTTCCGACCGCCGCCCCGGACCGTGGTTCCGACCGCCGCCCCGGACCGTGGTTCCGACCGCCGCCCCGGACCGTGGTTCCGACCGCCGCCCCGGACCGTGGTTCCGACCGCCGCCCCGGACCGTGGTTCCGACCGCCGCCCCGGACCGTGGTTCCGACCGCCGCCCCGGACCGTGGTTCCGACCGCCGCCCCGGACCTTGGTTCCGACCGCCGCCCCGGACCTTGGTTCCGACCGCCGCCCCGGACCTTGGTTCCGACCGCCGCCCCGGACCTTGGCTCCGACCGCCGCCCCGGACCTTGGCTCCGACCGCCGCCCCGGACCTTGGCTCCGACCGCCGCCCCGGACCGTGGTTCCGACCGCCGCCCCGGACCGTGGTTCCGACCGCCGCCCCGGACCGTGGTTCCGACCGCCGCCCCGGACCGTGGTTCCGACCGCCGCCCCGGACCGTGGTTCCGACCGCCGCCCCGGACCGTGGTTCCGACCGCCGCCCCGGACCTTGGTTCCGACCGCCGCCCCGGACCTTGGCTCCGACCGCCGCCCCGGACCTTGGCTCCGACCGCCGCCCCGGACCTTGGCTCCGACCGCCGCCCCGGACCTTGGCTCCGACCGCCGCCCCGGACCGTGGTTCCGACCGCCGCCCCGGACCGTGGTTCCGACCGCCGCCCCGGACCGTGGTTCCGACCGCCGCCCCGGACCGTGGTTCCGACCGCCGCCCCGGACCGTGGTTCCGACCGCCGCCCCGGACCGTGGTTCCGACCGCCGCCCCGGACCGTGGTTCCGACCGCCGCCCCGGACCGTGGTTCCGACCGCCGCCCCGGACCTTGGCTCCGACCGCCGCCCCGGACCTTGGCTCCGACCGCCGCCCCGGACCTTGGCTCCGACCGCCGCCCCGGACCTTGGCTCCGACCGCCGCCCCGGACCTTGGCTCCGACCGCCGCCCCGGACCTTGGCTCCGACCGCCGCCCCGGACCTTGGTTCCGACCGCCGCCCCGGACCGTGGTTCCGACCGCCGCCCCGGACCGTGGTTCCG
Source organism: Mustelus asterias (assembly GCF_964213995.1). Taxonomy (NCBI): domain Eukaryota; kingdom Metazoa; phylum Chordata; class Chondrichthyes; order Carcharhiniformes; family Triakidae; genus Mustelus; species Mustelus asterias. The sequence continues at coordinate 647 of NW_027594634.1, read as the reverse complement.
ACCGCCGCCCCGGACCGTGGTTCCGACCGCCGCCCCGGACCGTGGTTCCGACCGCCGCCCCGGACCGTGGTTCCGACCGCCACCCCGGACCTTGGTTCCGACGGCACCCCGGATCTTGGTTCCGTCCACCACCTCGGACCTTGGCTCAGAACGGTACCCCGGACCTTGGTTCCGACCGCCACCCCGGACCTTGGTTCCGACCGCCACCCCGGACCTTGGTTCCGACCGCCACCCCGGACCTTGGTTCCGACCGCCACCCCGGACCTTGGTTCCGACCGCCACCCCGGACCTTGGTTCCGACCGCCACCCCGGACCTTGGTTCCGACCGCCACCCCGGACCTTGGTTCCGACCGCCACCCCGGACCTTGGTTCCGACCGCCACCCCGGACCTTGGTTCCGACCGCCACCCCGGACCTTGGTTCCGACCGCCACCCCGGACCTTGGTTGCGACCGCCACCCCGGACCTTGGTTCCGACCGCCGCCCCGGACCTTGGTTCCGACCGCCGCCCCGGACCTTGGTTCCGACCGCCGCCCCGGACCTTGGTTCCGACCGCCGCCCGGACCTTGGTTCCGACCGCCGCCCCGGACCTTGGTTCCGACCGCCGCCCCGGACCTTGGTTCCGACCGCCACCCCCGGACCTTGGTTC
>NW_027594633.1:0-14966 GCF_964213995.1 Mustelus asterias | reverse complement strand
AGGGGCTGGAGAAGGTTACAGGGATAGGGAGGGGGTGTAGGGGCTGGAGGAGGTTACAGACAGGATATCAGTGTTTCATTTTGAGGTTTACAATCAGGGTTTAACCCTCCCAAGACATTTAAGTGTTCCTGACTCAATAAAAATTATCCACCTCTGGATTCTCGGTGAGGCACACGCAGTGAATATAACCTGACCGACCTGCTGCTGTGTCAGTGGCTGGCTCAGTGCGTCCGGCAGTGCGTCCGGCAGTGCGGCCGGCAGTGCGTCCGGCAGTGCGTCCGGCAGTGCGTCCGGCAGTGCGTCCGGCAGTGCGTCCGGCAGTGCGTCCGGCAGTGCGTCCGGCAGTGCGTCCGGCAGTGCGTCCGGCAGTGCGTCCGGCAGTGCGTCCGGCAGTGCGTCCGGCAGTGCGTCCGGCAGTGCGTCCGGCAGTGCGTCCGGCAGTGCGGACGGCAGTGCGTCCAGCAGTGCGGACGGCAGTGCGTCCGGCAGTGCGTCCGGCAGTGCGTCCGGCAGTGCGTCCGGCAGTGCGTCCGGCAGTGCGTCCAGCAGTGCGTCCGGCAGTGCGTCCGGCAGTGCGTCCGGCAGTGCGTCCGGCAGTGCGTCCGGCAGTGCGTCCGGCAGTGCGTCCGGCAGTGCGTCCGGCAGTGCGTCCGGCAGTGCGTCCGGCAGTGCGTCCGGCAGTGCGTCCGGCAGTGCGTCCGGCAGTGCGGACGGCAGTGCGTCCGGCAGTGCGTCCGGCAGTGCGTCCGGCAGTGCGTCCGGCAGTGCGTCCGGCAGTGCGTCCGGCAGTGCGTCCGGCAGTGCGTCCGGCAGTGCGTCCGGCAGTGTGTCCGGCAGTGTAATACTGTGTTATCCCAAGTCTGCCCCACTGTCTCTGCGCCCCACCAGCAACGACCAGGACTCGGAAACCTTCGCTGACAGACAGGTGGGGTGGCACGGTGACACAGTGGGTTAGCACTGCGGCCTCACAGCGCCAGGGACCCGGGTTCGATTCCCGGGCTCGGCTCACTGTCTGTGCGGAGTCTGCACCTTCTCCCCGTGTCTGCGTGGGTTTCCTCCGGGTGCTCCGGTTTCCTCCCACAGTCTGAAAGACGCGCTGGTTAGGGTGCATTGGCCGTGCTAAATTCTCCCTCAGTGTAACCCGAACAGGAGAGTGGCGACTAGGGGATTTTCACAGTAACTTCATTGCAGTGTTAATGTAAGCCGACTTGTGACACTAATAAATAACCTTTAAAAACGTATACTTGAGTGGGGAGCTCGCCGAGGCACAGCAGGAGGTGGGTGTGGTGTGTGATTTATTATTGTCACATGTATTGGGACACAGTGAAAAGTATTGTTTCTTGCGCGCTATACAGACAAAGCATACCATTCATAGAGTACATAGATTTGATTTATTATTGTCACATGTATTGGGATACAGTGAAAAGTATTGTTTCTTGTGCGCTATACAGACAAAGCATACCGTTCATAGAGAAGGAAAGGAGAGGGTGCAGAATGTAGTGTTACTGTCATAGCTAGGGTGTAGAGAAAGATCAACTTAATGCGAGGTCGGTCCATTCAAAAGTCTGACAGCAGCAGGGAAGAAGCTGTTCTTGAGTCGGTCGGTGCGTGACCTCGGACTTTTGTATCTTTTTCCCGACGGAAGAAGGTGGAAGAGAGAATGTCCGGGGTGTGCGTGGGGGGTCCTTGATTATGCCGGCTGCTTTTCCCCGAGGCAGCGGGAAGTGCAGACGGAGTTGATGTCCAGCACATCTTTGGACACTAAGGGGCAATTTAGCATGTCCAATCCACCTAACCTGCACATCTTTGGAGGAAACCGGAGCACCCGGAGGAAACCCACGCAGACACGGTGGGGGGAGAACGTGCAGACTCCGCACAGACAGTGACCCGAGGCTGGAATCGAACCCGGGTCCCTGGCGCTGTGAGGCAGTAGCGCTAACCCACTGTGTCACCCTCTGAAATGGCCCGAGCGAGACTCTCAGCTCACGGGGGCAACTAGAGATGGGGAGCAAATGCTTGGAACTCACCCCAGCGATGTCCTCCTCCTCCCCCCCTCCCCGCCCCCCCCCCCCCCCCCCCCCCCCCATATAAAAGAGGAAAATGATGATGTAATGAATGTAAGCGAAGTGCTTTTTAGCTCTGGTGTTCCTCCAGCTGTGTGAGGTCGAATATGGATGCGAGGTTCTTCTCCTATTGCTTTCCCAAAACTTTCCCATTCGTATCCAGCCATGGGGGAGTATTCCTCCATTTGGACATTCACGGAGACCCAGATGTGCCAGTGGTTTTCCCCAGACTCCTGCTCGGAGGAGGGAAGTGGGCTGTGAAGGAGCTCGGAGTGGAGGGAGGGAGGGAGGGAAGGGGTCAGTGATTAAACATGGCTTCCCCCATTCCCTCTCTCTCTCTCTCTCCAACACCCCACACAAGAAAAAAACTAACACGGATAATAATATCTAATATAGAAGAAGAAATAGGCCCAGGAGGCAACAAGCCATAAGATAACGGCAAGGTATCACGTGAGCCGGATAGAAAGGTGAGTACGGAGAAAAGTGGACATGTCCTCTCTCTGTCTGACCCCAAAGATCTCCAACAGATTTAGCTTACAGGTTGTGGTTCTGGCTCCTGGTGTCCTAATCCTTTAATCCTCCCGTCTTCCCGTGGTACGAGAGTCTTTTCTGAAGTGTGGACTCTTCAGTGTAGATAGCCGTTCGGCCCAGCCCCCTTTATTCAGCGTAGACCAGTGCCAGGAATGGGATCCACCCACTGACTGGCGGACACCCCCCAACACTCACCACCAACCTGTCTCTCTAACCTCCACCAGCCCCTACCCCCCTCCCTATCTCTGTAACCCCCTCCAGCCCCTACACTCCCTCCCTATCTCTGTAACCTCCACCAGCCCCTACCCCCCTCCCTATCTCTGTAACCTCCTCCAGCCCCTACACCCCCCTCCCTATCTCTGTAACCTCCTCCAGGCCCTACACCCCCCCTCCCTATCTCTGTAACCTCCTCCAGGCCCTACACCCCCTCCCTATCTCTGTAACCCCCTCCAGCCCCGACACCCCCTCCCTATCTCTGTAACCTCCTCCAGCCCCTACACCCCCCTCCCGATCTCTGTAACCCCCTCCAGCCCCTACACTCCCTCCCTATCTCTGTAACCTCCTCCAGCCCCTACAACCCCCTCCCTATCTCTGTAACCTCCTCCAGGCCCTACACTCCCTCCCTATCTCTGTAACCCCCTCCAGCCCCTACACTCCCTCCCTATCTCTGTAACCTCCTCCAGGCCCTACACCCCCTCCCTATCTCTCTAACCTCCACCAGCCCCTACACCCCCTCCCTATCTCTCTAACCTCCACCAGCCCCTACCCCCCTCCCTATCTCTCTAACCTCCACCAGCCCCTACCCCCCTCCCTATCTCTGTAACCTCCTCCAGCCCCTACACTCCCTCCCTATCTCTGTAACCTCCTCCAGCCCCTACACTCCCTCTCTATCTCTGTAACCCCCTCCAGCCCCTACACTCCCTCTCTATCTCTGTAACCTCCTCCAGGCCCTACACCCCCTCCCTATCTCTGTAACTCCCTCCCTATCTCTGTAACCTCCTCCAGGCCCTACACCCCCTCCCTATCTCTCTAACCTCCACCAGCCCCTACACCCCCTCCCTATCTCTCTAACCTCCACCAGCCTCTACCCCCCTCCCTATCTCTGTAACCTCCACCAGCCACTACACTCCCTCCCTATCTCTGTAACCCCCTCCAGCCCCTACACTCCCTCCCTATCTCTGTAACCTCCTCCAGGCCCTACACCCCCTCCCTATCTCTGTAACCCCCTCCAGCCCCTACACTCCCTCCCTATCTCTGTAACCTCCTCCAGGCCCTACACCCCCTCCCTATCTCTCTAACCTCCACCAGCCCCTACACCCCCTCCCTATCTCTCTAACCTCCACCAGCCCCTACCCCCCTCCCTATCTCTGTAACCCCCTCCAGCCCCTACACTCCCTCCCTATCTCTGTAATCTCCTCCAGCCCCTACACCTCCTCCCTATCTCTGTAACCACTCTCTCTCTGTCTGTCTCTCTCTCTCTGTCTGTCTCTCTCTCTCTGTCTGTCTCTCCCTCTCTGTCTGTCCCTCCCTCTCTGTCTGTCCCTCCCTCTCTGTCTGTCCCTCCCTCTCTGTCTGTCCCTCCCTCTCTGTCTGTCCCTCCCTCTCTGTCTGTCCCTCCCTCTCTGTCTGTCCCTCCCTCTCTGTCTGTCCCTCCCTCTCTGTCTGTCCCTCCCTCTCTGTCTGTCCCTCCCTCTCTGTCTGTCCCTCCCTCTCTGTCTGTCTCTCCCTCTCTGTCTGTCTCTCCCTCTCTGTCTGTCTCTCCCTCTCTGTCTGTCTCTCCCTCTCTGTCTGTCTCTCCCTCTCTGTCTGTCTCTCCCTCTCTGTCTGTCTCTCCCTCTCTGTCTGTCTCTCCCTCTCTGTCTGTCTCTCCCTCTCTGTCTGTCTCTCCCTCTCTGTCTGTCTCTCCCTCTCTGTCTGTCTCTCCCTCTCTGTCTGTCTCTCCCTCTCTGTCTGTCTCTCCCTCTCTGTCTGTCTCTCCCTCTCTGTCTGTCTCTCCCTCCTCCTTTAAGACACTCCTTAAATCTGACCTCTTTGACCGAGCTTTTTGTCACCTGTCCCTGGGACCTCCCCGTGTGTCTTGGGAATCAAATAATTCTTTGATAACGATTATGTAAGATTTAAAGTTTATTCATTAGTGTCACAATTAGGTTTCCATTAACACCGCAATGAAGTCACTGTGAAAATCCCCCAGTTGCCACACTCCAGTGCAGTGGCACAGTGGGTTAGCGCTGCTGCCTCACAGCGCCAGGGACCCGGGTTCGATTCCCGGCTCGGGTCACTGTCTGTGTGGAGTCTGCACATTCTCCCCGTGTCTGCGTGGGTTTCCTCCCGCAGTCTGAAAGACGTGCTGGTTCGAGCGCATTGGCCGTGCTAAATTCTCCCTCAGTGTTACCCGAACAGGAGTGTGGCGACTGGGGGGATTTTCACAGTAACTTCATTGCAGTGTTAATGTAAGCCGACTTAATGTAAGCACCCCGGACATTCTCTCTTCCACCTTCTTCCTTCGGGAAAAAGATACAAAAGTCTGAGGTCACGCACCGACCGACTCAAGAACAGCTTCTTCCCTGCTGCTGTCAGACTTTTGAATGGACCTACCTCGCATTAAGTTGATCTTTCTCTACACCCTAGCTATGACTGTAACACTACATTCTGCACCCTCTCCTTTCCTTCTCTATGAACGGTATGCTTTGTCTGCATAATGCGCAAGAAACAATACTTTTCACTGTATCCCAGTACATGTGACAATAATAAATCAAATCTATAACTTGTGACACTAATAAATAAATAACCTTTTAAACTTTAAACCACTCTGGGAGGTTTCTGGCTGTCCCAGGCACTATTTAAATGCAGATCGTGACAGCGTCCGTTATCCCCTCGCTGACCTCCGCTTGCTCCCCCGCCGTGTCCAGCCGCTTGTTGTCCCGTCTGGGGCAGGCGGTCGCTTAGCAACGCCGGGGATCAGTAAGGCTGATCCGAGATGATCTCAGATTAACTGACCGGGCAATCCGTTCCCCCCCCCGGCCCCCCGCCCCCTACCCCCACCCCCCCCCGCCGGCTCTCTGCGTCTCGGAGCAGGGCGAGGTTCACTGCTGGGGGGGGGGGGGGGGAGCCAGGCCTCAGGCCCAGTCGCCGGCCTAGTCCGTTTCTGCTTTAATCTTGAGAGCGGACAGGTTAGCTGGAGTTCGCTACCCCCTCACTCCCCCCCCACCCCCCACCCCTTCACCCCCCCCCCCCCCCCCCACCTCACTCCCCTCCCCCACCCCAAAGAGGTCGGACACACGAGATCGGACAAAGCACCCAGCCCACTTGCTCTCTGCGGACTCCCCCTTGCAGTCAACAGATTCCTTCCAACAAGACGCAGGGTTGAACATCTCCCTGCCTCTCTCCTGCTTCCTCTCTCCTTTCTACATTTTGATTTGATTTATTATTGTCACATGTATTGGGATACAGTGAAAAGTATTGTTTCTTGCGCGCTGTACAGACAAAGCATACCGTTCATAGAGTACATAGACTTGATTTATTATTGTCACATGTATTGGGACTATACAGTGCGGCACGGTAACACAGTGGGTTAGCGCTGCTGCCTCACAGCGCCAGGGACCCCGGTTCGATTCCCGGGTCACTGTCTGTGTGGAATTTGCACCTTCTCCCCGTGTCTGCGTGGGTTTCCTCCGGGTGCTCCGGTTTCCTCCCACAGTCCGAAAGACGTGCTGGTTAGGGTGCGTCGGCCGTGCTAAATTCTCCCTCAGCGTCCCGAACAGGAGTGTGGCGACTAGGGGATTTTCACAGTAACTTCATTGTGGTGTTAATGTAAGCCGACTTGTGACACTAATAAACAAACTTTAAAACTTTAAAAAACTTTATCTTTAAACATAGATTTGATTTATTATTGTCACATGTATTGGGATGCAGTGAAAAGTATTGTTTCTTGCGCGCTATACTGACAAAGCATACCGTTCATAGAGAAGGAAAGGAGAGGGTGCAGAATGTAGTGTTACTGTCACAGCTAGGGTGTAGAGAAAGATCAACTTAATGCGAGGTAGGTCCATTCAAAAGTCTGACAGCAGCAGGGAAGAAGCTGTTCTTGAGTCGGTCGGTACGTGACCTCAGACTTTTGTATCTTTTTCCCGACGGAAGAAGGTGGAAGAGAGAATGTCCGGGGTGCGTGGGGGGGGTCCTTGATTATGCTGGCTGCTTTTCCCGAGCCAGCGGGAAGTGTAGACAGAGTCAATGGATGGGAGGCTGGTTTGCGTGATGGATTGGGCTACATTCACGACCTTTTGTAGTTCCTTGCGGTCTTGGGCAGAGCAGGAGCCCAGACCAAGCTGTGATACAACCAGAAAGAATGCTTTCTATGGTGCATCTGTAAAAGTTGGTGAGAGTCGTAGCTGACATGCCAAATTTCCTTAGTCTTCTGAGAAAGTAGAGGCGTTGGTGGGGCTTTCTTAACTATAACTTTCTTAACTTAACTTTCTTAACATTCTGCGACTTGACAAGTGGTATTTAACATGTCTGCACTTATGAGTTTGGGGTGGGGAGAGAGAGATAGGATTGGGGTTGGAGTAGAGAGAGAGAGAGAGAGGATTGGGGTTGGAGTAGAGAGAGAGAGAGGATTGGGGTTGGAGTAGAGAGAGAGAGAGGATTGGGGTTGGAGTAGAGAGAGAGAGAGGATTGGGGTTGGAGTAGAGAGAGAGAGAGGATTGGGGTTGGAGTAGAGAGAGAGGATTGGGGTTGGAGTATAGAGAGAGAGAGAGAGAGGATTGGGGTTGGAGTAGAGAGAGAGAGAGAGGATTGGGGTTGGAGTAGAGAGAGAGAGAGGATTGGGGTTGGAGCAGAGAGAGAGAGAGGTTGGGGTAGAGAGAGAGAGAGGATTGGGGTTGGAGTAGAGAGAGAGAGAGAGAGGATTGGGGTTGGAGTAGAGAGAGAGAGGATTTGGGTTGCAGTAGAGAGAGAGAGAGAGGATTTGGGTTGGAGTCGAGAGGGGGTTGGGGTAGAGAGAGAGAGAGAGGATTGGGGTTGGAGTAGAGAGAGAGAGGATTTGGGTTGCAGTAGAGAGAGAGAGAGAGGATTTGGGTTGGAGGAGAGAGAGAGAGAGGGGATTGGGGTTGGGGTAGAGAGAGAGAGAGAGGATTGGGGTTGGAGTAGAGAGAGAGAGGATTGGGGTGGGGGTAGAGAGAGAGAGAGAGGATTGGGGTTGGGGTAGAGAGAGAGGATTGGGGTTGGGGTAGAGAGAGAGAGAGAGAGGATTGGGGTTGGAGTAGAGAGAGAGAGAGAGCATTGGGGTTGGGGTAGAGAGAGAGAGAGAGAGGATTGGGCTTGGGGTAGAGAGAGAGAGAGAGAGAGAGAGAGAATTGGGGTTGGGGTAGAGAGAGAGAGAGAAGATTGGGGTTGGAGTAGAGAGAGAGAGAGAGCATTGGGGTTGGGGTAGAGAGAGAGAGAGAGAGAGAGGATTGGGCTTGGGGTAGAGAGAGGGTTGGGGGAGAGAGAGAGAGAGAGGATTGGGGTTGGGGTAGAGAGAGGGTTGGGGTAGAGAGAGAGAGAGAGAGGATTGGGGTTGGGGTAGAGAGAGGGTTGGGGTAGAGAGAGAGAGAGAGGATTGCGGTTGGAGTAGAGAGACAGAGAGAGGATTGAGTGTCAGTGCTCCCGCTCCAACCTGAGTGTTTGATGCACATGGTCCGTATCTGGTCTCTTTCAATCCAAACAGAAACATTCTTCCCCTCAATTATCACCAAATCATTTTTACTGGGAGGGAGCTGTTTAATATTTTCCGCTGAATCCGCAGTGTAGGTGACACAGATTTGGAAGCGATGAGGTGAAATGCTGCGATCTGGATATCTGCCGTCTGCCCTGAACTTTGCTTATATCCGCTTCTCTGGAATCATCTTCCCGCATTTGTATCAGTGTGTCTGCACAGGCGTAATCACCACTCAGAACGGGGAGAGTGAGGCAGCCCCCTACACCCCCTCCCTATCTCTGTAACCTCCTCCAGCCCCTACACCCCCTCCCTATCTCTGTAACCTCCTCCAGCCCCTACACCCCTCCGTATCTCTGTAACCTTCTCCAGCCCCCTACACCCCCTCCCTATCTCTGTAACCTCCTCCAGCCCCTACACCCCTCCCTATCTCTGTAACCTCCTCCAGCCCCTACACCCATCCCCATCTCTGTAACCTCCTCCAGCCCATACACCCCTCCGTATCTCTGTAACCTCCTCCAGCCCCTACACCCCTCCGTATCTCTGTAACCTCCTCCAGCCCCCTACACCCCCTCCCTATCTCTGTAACCCCCTCCAGCCCCTACACCCCTCCGTATCTCTGTAACCTCCTCCAGCCCCCTACACCCCCTCCCTATCTCTGTAACCCCCTCCAGCCCCTACACCGCTCCCTATCTCTGTAACCTCCTCCAGCCCCTACACCCCTCCGTATCTCTGTAACCTCCTCCAGCCCCTACACCCCCTCCCTATCTCTGTAACCTCCTCCGGCCCCTACACGCCCTCCCTATCTCTGTAACCTCCTCCAGCCCCTACACCCCCTCCCTATCTCTGTAACCTCCTCCAGCCCCTACACCCCCTCCCTATCTCTGTAACCTCCTCCAGCCCCTACACCCCCTCCCTATCTCTGTAACCTCCTCCAGCCCCTGTCAGATCTCTCAGTGGGAGAGCATCTTGGGGATAGCGATCATAACTCTATCTCCTTTATGCTTGCATTGGAAAAAGAGAGGACCAGGCAAGCTAGGAAAGTGTTTATATGGAGTAAGGGGAAATATGAAGACATTAGACAGCAAATTAGAGGAGTAAATTGGAAGGAGGTATTCTCGGGGAAATCTACTGAAGAGAGGTGGCAGTTTTTCAAGGAATGTCTGTCTAGAGTTCTACAGGACAACGTTCCGAGCAGACAGGGAGGTGTTGGTAGGTTAAAGGAACCGTGGTGCATGAAAGCTGTGCAGGACCTAGTCAAGAAGAAAAGGAAAGCATACTGTGGGAGGCGAGGGAAGAGATTGCAGAGCCTCTGGCGATGATCTTTCCGGTTTCCTCCCACAGTCCAAAGATGTGCGGGTTAGGTTGATTGGCCAGGTTAAAAATTGCCCCTTAGAGTCCTGAGATGCATAGGTTAGAGGGATTAGCGGGTAAAATATATGGGGGTAGGGCCTGGGTGGGATTGTGGTCGGTGCAGGCTCAATGGGCCGAATGGCCTCCTTCTGCACTGTAGGGTTTCTATGATTTCTATGATACAAAAGGTTCAGAGAGCTTGGCGAAGATAGGGATCTAGATGAGTATATGGCTTGTAGGAAGGGACTAAAGGAAATTAGGAGAGCCAGAAGGGGTCACGAGAAGGCCTTGGCAGGTAGGATTAAGGAGAACCCGAAGGCGTTCTATAAATATGTGAAGAGTAAAAGGATGAGACGTGACGGAATAGGGCCTATAAAAGGTGAAGGCGGGAAAGTCTGTACGGAACCAGTAGAAATGGCAGAGGTGCTTAATGAGTATTTTGCCTCGGTTTTCACAGAGGAGAAGGACCTGGGTGGATGTACTGCGGGCTTGCGGGGGACTGAAAGGATTGAGTATGTGGACTTTAAGAAAGAGGTTGTGCTGGAATCTTTGATTGGCATCAAGATAGATAAGTCGCCGGGTCTGGATGGGATGTACCCCAGGTTACTGTGGGAGGCGAGGGAAGAGATTGCAGAGCCTCTGGCGATGATCTTTGCGTCGTCGATGGAGACGGGAGAGGTGCCGGAGGATTGGAGGATTGCGGATGTGGTTCCTATTTTCAAGAAGGGGAATAGGGATAGCCCAGGAAATTACCAACTGGTGAGTCTAACCTCAGTGGTTGGTAAGCTGATGGAGAAGATCCTGAGGGACAGGATATATGAGCATTTAGAGAGGTTTAGTATGCTCAAGAATACTCAGCATGGCTTTGTCAAGGGCAGATCGTGCCTTACGAGCCTGGTGGAGTTCTTCGAAAATGTGACTAAACACATTGACGAAGGGAAGGCGGTAGATGTGGTTTATATGGATTTTAGCAAGGCGTTCGCTAAGGTCCCCCATGCAAGGCTTCGAGAAAAAGTGAGAGGGCATGGGATCCAAGGGGCTGCTGCCCTGTGGATCCAGAACTGGCTTGCCCAAAGGAGGCAGAGAGTGGGTATAGATGGGTCTTTTTCTAAATGGAGGTCGGTCACCAGTGGTGTGCCCCAGGGATCTGTTCTGGGACCCTTGCTGTTTGTCGTTTTCATAAATGACCTGGATGAGGAAGCGGAGGGATGGGTTGGTAAGTTTGCCGACGACACGAAGGTTGGTGGGGTTGTGGATAGTCTGGTGGGGTTGTAGATAGTCTGGAGGGATGTCAGAAGTTACAGAGGGACATAGATAGGATGCAAGACTGGGCGGAGAAGTGGCAGATGGACTTCAACCCAGATAAATGTGTCGTGGTCCATTTTGGTAGGACAAATGGGATGAAGGAGTACAATATAAAGGGAAAGACTCTTAGTACGGTAGAGGATCAGAAGGACCTTGGGGTCCGGGTCCATAGGACTCTAAAATTGGCCCCGCAGGTGGAGGAGGTGGTTAAGAAGGCGTATGGTGTGCTGGCCTTTATCAATCGAGGGATTGAGTTTAGGAGTCCGGGGATAATGATGCAGCTATATAAGACCCTCGTCAGACCCCACTTGGAGTACTGTGCTCAGTTCTGGTCGCCTCACTATAGGAAGGATGTGGAAAAGATTGAAAGGGTGCAGAGGAGATTTACAAGGATGTTGCCTGGATTGAGTGGCATGCCTTATGAGGATAGGCTGAGGGAGCTCGGTCTTTTCTCCTTGGAGAGACGAAGGATGAGAGGAGACCTAATAGAGGTATATAAGATGTTGAGAGGCATAGATCGGGTGGACTCTCAGAGGCTTTTTCCCAGGGTGGAAATGTCCGCTACGAGAGGACACAGGTTTAAGGTGCTGGGGGGTAGGTACAGGGGAGATGTTGGGGGTAAGTTTTTCACAGAGGGTGGTGGGCGAGTGGAATCGGATGCTGTCAATGTGGTGGGGGCGAACTCAATAGGGTCTTTTAAGAGACTCCTGGATGAGTACATGGAGCGTAATAGGATGGAGGGTTATAGGTAGGTCTAGAAGGTAGGGATGTGTTCGGCACAACTTGTGGGCCGAAGGGCCTGTTTGTGCTGTAGTGTTTCTATGTTCTATGTTTCTATCAGTCAGTCCCTGTGTGTGGGGTAGGTACTCCCACAGCGCTGTTAGGGAAGGAGTTCCAGGATTGTTATTGGACATCAGTCAGTCCCCGTGTGTGGGGTAGGTACATCCACAGCGCTGTTAGGGAGGGAGTTCCAGGATTGTTATTGGACATCAGTCAGTTCCCGTGTGTGGGGTAGGTACACCCACAGTGCTGTTAGGGAGGGAGTTCCAGGATTGTTATTGGACATCAGTCAGTCCCTGTGTGTGGGGTAGGTACTCCCACAGCGCTGTTAGGGAAGGAGTTCCAGGATTGTTATTGGACATCAGTCAGTCCCCGTGTGTGGGGTAGGTACATCCACAGTGCTGTTAGGGAGGGAGTTCTGGGATTGTTATTGGACATCAGTCAGTCCCCGTGTGTGGGGTAGGTACACCCACAGTGCTGTTAGGGAGGGAGTTCCGGGGTTTTGACCCCAGCCACAGTGAAGGAACGGCCGATGTATTTCCGGAGGATATGCCGGCCTTGGAAAGGGTCCAGAGGAGGTTCACCAGAACGATCCCTGGAACGAAGAGCTTGTCGTATGAGGAACGGTTGAGGACTCTGGGTCTGTACTCGTTGGAGTTTAGAAGGATGAGGGGGGGGATCTTATTGAAACTTACAGGATACTGCGAGGCCTGGATAGAGTGGACGTGGAGAGGATGTTTCCACTCGTAGGAAAAACTAGAACCAGAGGCACAACCTCAGGCTAAAGGGACGATCCTTTAAAACAGAGATGAGGAGGAATTTCTTCAGCCAGAGAGTGGGGAATCTGTGGAACTCTTTGCCGCAGAAGGCTGTGGAGGCCGGGTCATTGAGTGTCTTTAAGACAGAGATAGATCGGTTCTTGATTAATAAGGGGATCAGGGGTTATGGGGAAAAGGCAGGAGAATCGGCACGGATTTGTGAAGGGCAAGTCGTGCCTCACAAATTTGATAGAATTTTTTGAGGAGGTAACTAAGTGTGTTGATGAAGGTAGGGCAGTTGATGTCATTCATATACATGGATTTTAATAAGGCGTTTGATAAAGTCCCCCATGGTCGGCTTATGATGAAAGTGAGGAGGTGTGGGATAGAGGGAAAGTTGGCCGATTGGATAGGTAACTGGCTGTCTGATCGAAGACAGAGGGTGGTGGTGGATGGAAAATTTCGGATTGGAGGCAGGTTGCTAGCGGAGTGCCACAGGGATCAGTGCTTGGTCCTCTGCTCTTTGTGATTTTTATTAATGACTTAGAGGAGGGGGCTGAAGGGTGGATCAGTAAATTTGCTGATGACACCAAGATTGGTGGAGTAGTGGATGAGGTGGAGGGCTGTTGTAGGCTGCAAAGAGACATAGATAGGATGCAAAGCTGGGCTAAAAATGGCAAATGGAGTTTAACCCTGATAAATGTGAGGTGATTCATTTTGGTAGGACTAATTTAAATGTGGATTACAGGGTCAAAGATAGGGTTCTGAAGACTGGAGGAACAGAGAGATCTTGGGGTCCATATCCACAGATCTCTAAAGTTGCCACATAAGTGGATAGAGCTGTGAAGAAGGCCTATAGTGTGTTAGCTTTTATTAACAGGGGGTTGGAGTTTAAGAGCCGTGGGGCTATGCTGCAACTGTACAGGACCTTGGTGAGACCACATTTGGAATATTGTGTGCAGTTCTGGTCACCTCACTATAAGAAGGATGTGGAAGCGCTGGAAAGAGTGCAGAGGAGATTTACCAGGATGCAGCCTGGTTTGGCGGGTAGGTCTTATGAGGAAAGGTTGAGGGAGCTAGGGCTGTTCTCTCTGGAGCGGAGGAGGCTGAGGGGAGACTTAATAGAGGTTTATAAAATGATGAAGGGGATAGATAGAGTGAACGTTCAAAGAACTATTTCCTCGGGTGGATGGAGCTATTACAAGGGGGCATAACTATAGGGTTCATGGTGGGAGATATAGGAAGGATATCGGAGGTAGGTTCTTTACGCAGAGAGTGGTTGGGGTGTGGAATGGACTGCCTGCAGTGATAGTGGAGTCAGACACTTTAGGAACATTTAAGCGGTTATTGGATAGTCACATGGAGCACACCAGGATGATAGGGAGTGGGATAGCTTGATCTTGGTTTCAGATGAAGGTCGGCACAACATCGTGGGCCGAAGGGCCTGTTTCTGTGCTGTACTGTTCTATGTTCTATAATGGGGGATGAGAAAAATATCAGCCAGGATTGAATGGCGGAGCAGACTCGATGGGCCGAGTGGCCTAATTCTGCTCCTATGTCTAATGGTCTTATGGGTTGGCGAGTGGGTTGGAGAGGGGAGAGAGGTCAGGCGGTGGTTCTAACTGATTAAAAGAAGTGTACAGGTCTCGATTCCCATCCGGCGTGGGGCTCGTGATCCCAATGGACATCTCAGGCCGGGTTACGAGCCGGAGAACACGCAACGCGGGACCCTCGCTGGTCCCTATGGCCCCCTCTTAGTGTCGGGGGTGGGGTGGGGGGGGGGGGGGCGTCTACTGCGAATTGAGGGGGAGAGGGCGATGGGAATTCTTTCTCTTCCCCCCCCCACCCTCCCCCCCCCCCCCCCCAACGTCACCCAACACTGACGCAACTCGCGGCCACCTCCGCGATCGAACGTCCCTGAGAGATGAGACGGGACGCTACGTGAATGAAGAGCTTCTCCAGGCTTTCCCAAGTTTGATAAAGGAGGGAGGGAGTGTGGGGGGGGGGGGGGGGGGGGGGGGGGTGGCAGGGCAATGCTGATGGGGAGGGGGGTCACACTCGATCATGTCCAAGGCGCCCAGCCGCCCACTGGAAGGGGGACCCCGTGCCCCGAGTCCTCGCCTCTCTGCCAAGGTAGGCCGAGGTTCGATTTCCCGAGTTAACACAGGCCCGTGCGTGCGAAAGGGGATTCTCCACATCAAAGGCCAGCAAGGGGTTGCCGCCAAGCCTCTTGCGGGGAGTGGGGGAGGTGCGGGGTGGGGGGGGGGGGGGTGGTCCGCGGGGTTGTGTGGGGGAGGGGAGGAGGGGGGAGCTGGAGCGGTAGATCAGACTCCGTGAGCGTCTGGAGTTGATAGCGCGCTCTGTAATGTTTGATTTCCCTTCTGCGTCTGGGCTCTCTCTCCCTGATCCCGGCCCGTCAGGAAGCTGGGAGAGACCAGAGCGGAATTTAACCCTTCGCTGCACCCAGCGCCGCTCGGGGTGGTT
>NW_027594632.1:0-10000 GCF_964213995.1 Mustelus asterias | reverse complement strand
AATAAGAGAGATCACGAGCGAGAGAGAGATCGCGAGCGAGGGAGATCGACAACAAGAGAGATTGCAAGCGAGAGAGATCGACAAGAGAGATCGCGAGTGAGAGAGATCGCGAGTGAGAGAGATCGCGAGCGAGAGAGATCGCGAGCGAGAGAGATCGACAAGAGAGATCGCGAGTGAGAGAGATCGACAAGAGAGATCGCGAGTGAGAGAGATCGACAAGAGAGATCGCGAGCAAGAGATATCGTGAACAAGAAAGATCGCGAGTGAGAGAGATCGCGAGTGAGAGAGATCGTGAATGAGGGAGATCGACGAGAGAGATCGCAAGCGAGAGAGATCGCGAGCGAGAGTGATCGCGAGCGAGAGTGATCACGAGCGAGGGGGATCGACAACAAGAGAGATCGCGAGCGAGAGGGAGCGGGCGTGAGGGAGATCGAGAAAGATCAAGATCGAGAGGGAGAAAGATCGAATGCAAGGGAGATCGACAGCGAGAAAGATCGAATGCGAGGGAGATCGAGAGTGAGGGAGATCGAGAGCGAGGGAGATCGAGAGCGAGGGAGATCGAGAGCGAGGGAGATCGAGAGCGAGGGAGATCGAGAGCGAGGGAGATCGAGAGCGAGGGAGATCGAGAGCGAGGGAGATCGAGAGCGAGGGAGATCGAGAGCGAGGGAGATCGAGAGCGAGGGAGATCGAGAGTGAGGGATGGAGAGGGCGGGAGACATCGAGTGGAGTCGATAGCGAGAGGAATCGAGAGCGAGAGGGATCGGACACGAGAGAGGAATCGAGAGCGAGAGGGATCGGACACGAGAGAGGAATCGAGAGCGAGAGAAGGGGGCGACAACGATAGTGCCCGCGCTGAAGCCCGATCGCCCACCATCCTCCCTCAACCCCCACTCGAGTCGGGGGGGGGGGGTGTTGGCGAGAGAGAGGGGGGCACGCGGGGTGGGGAGATGGAGGACAACACGACGGTGGCCTGTAAGGACCATGATTCAGTGCACCACCTGCACCTGGTGTGGAACTCAGTGGTGCTGGTGGTGGCACTTCCCCTCAACCTGACGGCTCTGGGCATTTTCCTCTGCGCCTACCGGCTGCGGACGGTGGTGACCATCTACATGGCCAACCTGGCCACCTGCGACCTCCTCTTCACCCTGGCGCTACCCCTCCGCATCTACTACTACGCCGCCCACCACTGGCCGCTGGGCGACGTGCCCTGCCAACTGGCGGGCTCCCTCTTCCAGCTCAACCTCTACGGCAGCTGCCTCTTCCTGGCGTGCATCAACGTGGACCGCCTCTTGGCGCTGGCCTACCCCTTGCGTGCCAGGCACCTGCGCCGCCCCCGGGTCGCCTGGCAGGTCTGCGCCGGGGTCTGGGCGCTCATCGTGCTGGGTTGCGTCCCCGTGGCGCTTGCCCACGACACCAGCCGATGCCAGGGCGCCAACGGCACGTTTGAGATGCGCTGTTTTGAAAGTTTCTCGCCCCGGGCGTGGAAGAATGAGCTCTTGCCGCTTCTGGCGCTGGCCGAAATCCTCGGCTTCCTGTTGCCCCTCGCCGTGGTGCTGTGGTGCTCGGCGCGCACCTTGCGCGCGCTACACGCAGCCCGCCGGCTTCCCGGCTACCCCATCCGCGGGCTGCGGACCGCTGGGCACCGCCGGGCAGTCCAGCTCCTTCTGGTCAATGCCGTCATCTTCGTGGTCTGCTTTGTCCCCTACAACCTGGTGCTGGCTGCCTACGGTCTGACTAAGGCCAAGGTGGTGTCCTCCACGCACGCCTCCCAGGCCTCTCTCAGGCTGGCCCTCCAGCTCACCATGCTCCTGACCTGTGCCAACTGCCTGCTGGACCCCCTGGTGTACTACTTCACCACCGAGGGCTTTCGGAGCGCCCTGAGCCGCAGGGGGAGGGCGACAGCCGGACGGACCGAGCGAGGGCCCCCGGACACTGAGCTCCGCAGCAAGGCACACCCCGACTCCCCCAGAGCCCCAATCAGCCTGGAGCAAGAGGCCACCTCCCCGGGTTGGGAGGGACAAGCGTTACGGGGTCGGGGGTCCAACGGGTGGGGGGAGAGTGTCATCTGAGGGGGAGGGAGGGTTCATGGATCTCCAGTCAATGGACTCAAACCCCTTCCCGTTCACTCCCACTCTACACAATCCCAATCCCAATCCCCTTCCCGTTCACTCCCACTCTACACAATCCCAATCCCCTTCCCGTTCACTCCCACTCTACACAATCCCAATCCCCTTCCCGTTCACTCCCACTCTACACAATCCCAATCCCCTTCCAGTTCACTCCCACTGTACACAATCCCAATCCCAAACCCCTTCCCGTTCACTCCCACTGTACACAATCCCAATCCCTTCCCGTTCACTCCCACTCTACACAATCCCAAACCCCTTCCCGTTCACTCCCACTCTACACAATCCCAATCCCAATCCCCTTCCCGTTCACTCCCACTCTACACAATCCCAATCCCCTTCCCGTTCACTCCCACTCTACACAATCCCAATCCCCTTCCAGTTCACTCCCACTGTACACAATCCCAATCCCAAACCCCTTCCCGTTCACTCCCACTCTACACAATCCCAATCCCAATCCCCTTCCCGTTCACTCCCACTCTACACAATCCCAATCCCAATCCTCTTCCCGTTCACTCCCGCTGTACACAATCCCAATCCCAATCCCCTTCCCGTTCACTCCCACTGTACACAATCCCAATCCCAATCCCCTTCCCGTTCACTCCCACTCTACACAATCCCAATCCCCTTCCCGTTCACTCCCACTGTACACAATCCCAATCCCCTTCCCGTTCACTCCCACTGTACACAATCCCAATCCCAATCCCCTTCCCGTTCACTCCCACTCTACACAATCCCAATCCCAATCCCCTTCCCGTTCACTCCCGCTGTACACAATCCCAATCCCCTTCCCGTTCACTCCCACTCTACACAATCCCAATCCCCTTCCCGTTCACTCCCACTCTACACAATCCCAATCCCCTTCCCGTTCACTCCCACTCTACACAATCCCAATCCCCTTCCCGTTCACTCCCACTGTACACAATCCCAATCCCAATCCCCTTCCCGTTCACTCCCACTCTACACAATCCCAATCCCAATCCCCTTCCCGTTCACTCCCGCTGTACACAATCCCAATCCCCTTCCCGTTCACTCCCACTCTACACAATCCCAATCCCCTTCCCGTTCACTCCCACTCTACACAATCCCAATCCCAATCCCCTTCCCGTTCACTCCCACTCTACACAATCCCAATCCCCTTCCCGTTCACTCCCACTCTACACAATCCCAATCCCCTTCCCGTTCACTCCCACTCTACACAATCCCAATCCCAAATCCCTTCCCGTTCACTCCCACTCTACACAATCCCAATCCCAATCCCCTTCCCGTTCACTCCCACTCTACACAATCCCAATCCCAATCCCCTTCCCGTTCACTCCCGCTGTACACAATCCCAATCCCCTTCCCGTTCACTCCCACTGTACACAATCCCAATCCCAATCCCCTTCCCGTTCACTCCCACTCTACACAATCCCAATCCCAATCCCCTTCCCGTTCACTCCCGCTGTACACAATCCCAATCCCCTTCCCGTTCACTCCCACTCTACACAATCCCAATCCCCTTCCCGTTCACTCCCACTCTACACAATCCCAATCCCAATCCCCTTCCCGTTCACTCCCACTCTACACAATCCCAATCCCCTTCCCGTTCACTCCCACTCTACACAATCCCAATCCCCTTCCCGTTCACTCCCACTGTACACAATCCCAATCCCCTTCCCGTTCACTCCCACTCTACACAATCCCAATCCCCTTCCCGTTCACTCCCACTGTACACAATCCCAATCCCAATCCCCTTCCCGTTCACTCCCACTGTACACAATCCCAATCCCAATCCCCTTCCCGTTCACTCCCACTCTACACAATCCCAATCCCCTTCCCGTTCACTCCCACTCTACACAATCCCAATCCCCTTCCCGTTCACTCCCACTGTACACAATCCCAATCCCAAACCCCTTCCCGTTCACTCCCACTCTACACAATCCCAAACCCCTTCCCGTTCACTCCCACTGTACACAATCCCAATCCCTTCCTGTTCACTCCCACTCTACACAATCCCAATCCCCTTCCCGTTCACACCCACTCTACACAATCCCAATCCCAATCCCCTTCCCGTTCACTCCCACTGTACACAATCCCAATCCCAAATCCCTTCCCGTTCACTCCCACTCTACACAATCCCAATCCCAATCCCCTTCCCGTTCACTCCCGCTGTACACAATCCCAATCCCAATCCCCTTCCCGTTCACTCCCACTCTACACAATCCCAATCCCCTTCCCGTTCACTCCCGCTGTACACAATCCCAATCCCAATCCCCTTCCCGTTCACTCCCACTCTACACAATCCCAATCCCAATCCCCTTCCCGTTCACTCCCACTCTACACAATCCCAATCCCCTTCCCGTTCACTCCCACTGTACACAATCCCAATCCCAAACCCCTTCCCGTTCACTCCCACTCTACACAATCCCAAACCCCTTCCCGTTCACTCCCGCTGTACACAATCCCAATCCCAATCCCCTTCCCGTTCACTCCCACTCTACACAATCCCAATCCCCTTCCCGTTCACTCCCGCTGTACACAATCCCAATCCCCTTCCCGTTCACTCCCACTCTACACAATCCCAATCCCAATCCCCTTCCCGTTCACTCCCACTCTACACAATCCCAATCCCCTTCCCGTTCACTCCCACTGTACACAATCCCAATCCCAAACCCCTTCCCGTTCACTCCCACTCTACACAATCCCAAACCCCTTCCCGTTCACTCCCACTGTACACAATCCCAATCCCTTCCTGTTCACTCCCACTCTACACAATCCCAATCCCCTTCCCGTTCACTCCCACTGTACACAATCCCAATCCCCTTCCCGTTCACTCCCACTGTACACAATCCCAATCCCAATCCCCTTCCCGTTCACTCCCACTCTACACAATCCCAATCCCCTTCCCGTTCACTCCCACTGTACACAATCCCAATCCCAAACCCCTTCCCGTTCACTCCCACTCTACACAATCCCAATGGACCCCAAACCACCACCCCCGCCATGTGCCCAGCCAATTACGTTTCAGTGTTGGGGGTTAACCCCAGAATCCTCAGGCTACGCTGCCCTCTGCTGGTGGAGGCCAGATGTTACCGTCCAGAACAAAGTTTCACCTCCAACCTCGCCGTGACAACGACCTCTGACACCTCGCCCTTAGCCCCGACCCCAGGGCTAACCGCAGGCCGCCAATCCTCACCCTGACCCCTGACCCTAACTCCTCGCGACCCGACCCTGCGAACTCCAACCCTGACGCTAACTCCACGCCCAACCTCTCACCCCTGACCCCCGGATCCTGACGCCAAGAGGTGAGGGGTGAGGGAGCAGAACGCGACTCTCTCTCGCTCAGTGATGGCTCTCTACAGGTTTACGTCAGTGTGGACCACTCAAAGTGGGTCTCTAAGGACGAAGGAAGGCTGAATTAAATCATTAACTGTGAAAATAAAATAAAATGAAGTTTGAGAATAATAAGCCCGATTCTGTGACTCTCTCTCTCTGTCTCCCTCTCTCTCTCGCTCATTCTGCATCTTTCTCTCTGTGTCTCCCTTTCTCTGCATCTCTCTCTCTCTCTCTCCCCCCCTCCCTCTGTCCTTCTCTCGTTCTGCCTGTCTCTCCCTCTTTCTCTGCCTCTCTCTCTCTTCCCCCTCCCTCTGTCCTTCTCTCGTTCTACCTCTCTCTCTCTTTCTCTGCCTCTCTCTCTCTTCCCCCCTCCCTCTGTCCTTCTCTCGTTCTACCTCTCTCTTTCTCTGCCTCTCTCTCTCTTCCCCCCTCCCTCTGTCCTTCTCTCGTTCTGCCTGTCTCTCTCTCTCCCTCTTTCTCTGCCTCTCTCTCTCTCTCTCTTCCCCCCCTCCCTCTGTCCTTCTCTCGTTCTGCCTGTCTCTCTCTCTTTCTCTGCCTCTCTCTCTTCCCCCCCCTCCCTCTGTCCTTCTCTCGTTCTGCATCTCTCTCTCTCTCTCCCTCTTTCTCTGTCTCTCTCTCTCTCTCTCCCTCTTTCTCTGTCTCTCTCTCTCTCCCTCTTTCTCTGTCTCTCTCTTCCCCCCCTCCCTCTGTCCTTCTCTCGTTCTGCCTGCCTCTCTCTCTCTTCCCCCCTCCCTCTGTCCTTCTCTCGTTCTACCTCTCTCTCTCTTTCTCTGCCTCTCTCTCTCTTCCACCCCTCCCTCTGTACTTCTCTCGTTCTGCCTCTCTCTCTCTCTTCCCCCCCTCCCTCTGTCCTTCTCTCGTTCTGCATCTCTCTCTCTCTCTCCCTCTTTCTCTGCCTCTCTCTCTCTCTCTCTTCCCCCCCTCCCTCTGTCCTTCTCTCGTTCTGCCTGTCTCTCTCTCTTTCTCTGCCTCTCTCTTTCTCTCTTCCCCCCCTCCCTCTGTCCTTCTCTCGTTCTGCCTGTCTCTCTCTCTTTCTCTGCCTCTCTCTTCCCCCCCCCCCTCCCTCTGTCCTTCTCTCGTTCTGCCTCTCTCTCTCTCTCTTTCTCTGCCTCTCTCTTTCTCTCTTCCCCCCCTCCCTCTGTCCTTCTCTCGTTCTGCCTCTCTCTCTCTTTCTCTGCATCTCTCTCTCTCTCCCCCCCCCACCTCTGTCCTTCTCTCGTTCTGCCTCTCTCTCTCTCTTTCTCTGCCTCTCTCTTTCTCTCTTCCCCCCTCCCTCTGTCCTTCTCTCGTTCTGCCTCTCTCTCTCTCTTTCTCTCTTCCCCCCTCCCTCTGTCCTTCTCTCGTTCTGCCTGTCTCTCTCTCTTTCTCTGCCTCTCTCTTTCTCTCTTCCCCCCCTCCCTCTGTCCTTCTCTCGTTCTGCCTGTCTCTCTCTCTCTCCCCCTCTTTCTCTGCCTCTCTCTCTCTCTCTCTCTGTGGAAGAGAGAATGTGTGGGGGGGGTCCTTGATTATGCCGGCTGCTTTTCCCCGAGGCAGCGGGAAGTGTAGACGGAGTCAATGGATGGGAGGCTGGTTTGCGTGATGGGACTGGGCTACATTCACGACCCTTTTGTAGTTCCTTGCGGTCTTGGGCAGAGCAGGAACCCCAGACCGAGCTGTGATACAACCAGAAAGGATGCTTTCTATGGTGCATCTGTAAAAGTTGGTGAGAGTCGTAGCGGACATGCCAAATTTCCTTAGTCTTCTGAGAAAGTAGAGGCTTTGGTGGGGCTTTCGTAACTATAGTGTCGGCATGGGATCCAAATTCCACCATCTGCCGTGGCGGGATTCGAACCCAGCTCCCCCAGAACATTAGCTGAGTTCCTGGATTAATAGACTGGCAATAATACCACCAGGCTTTGGGAGAGGGAGGTCATGCCTCACTAACCTGGTGGAGTTTTTTGAAGAAGTGACTAGAATGATTGACGAGGGAAGGGCCGTGGATGTCGTCTACATGGACTTTAGTAAAGCGTTTGACAAAGTCCCTCACGGTAGGCTGGTGCAAAAGGTTGGATCTCATGGGATAAAGGGGGAGGTGGCGAGATGGGTGGAGAACTGGCTTGGTCACAGAAGACAGAGGGTGGTAGTGGAGGGGTCTTTTTCCGGCTGGAGGCCTGTGACTAGTGGTGTTCCGCAGGGCTCTGTATTGGGACCTCTGCTGTTTGTGATTTATATAAACGATCTGGAAGAAGGTGTAACTGGGGTGATGAGTAAGTTTGCGGACGACACGAAATTGGCAGGACTTGCAGATAGTGAGGAATATTGTCAGAGGCTACAGAAGGATATAGATAGGCTGGAAATTTGGGCAAAGAAATGGCAGATGGAGTTCAATCCAGATAAATGCGAATTGATGCATTTTGGTAGAAATAATGTAGGGGGGAGCTATAGGATAAATGGCAGAACCATAAAGGGTGTAGATACGCAGAGGGACCTGGGTGTGCAAGTCCACAGATCCTTGAAGGTGACGTCACAGGTGGAGAAGGTGGTGAAGAAGGCATATGGCATGCTTGCCTTTATAGGACGGGGCACAGAGTATAAAAGTTGGGGTCTGATGTTGCGGTTGTATAGAACGTTGGTTCGGCCGCATTTGGAATACTGCGTCCAGTTCTGGTCGCCACACTACCAGAAGGACGTGGAGGCTTTGGAGAGAGTGCAGAGGAGGTTTACCAGGATGTTGCCTGGTATGGAGGGGCTTAGTTATGAGGAGAGATTGGGTAAACTGGGGTTGTTCTCCCTGGAAAGACGGAGGATGAGGGGTGACCTAATAGAGGTGTATAAAATTATGAAAGGCATAGATAGGGTGAACGGTGGGAAGCTTTTTCCCAGGTCGGTGGTGACGTTCACGAGGGGTCATAGGTTCAAGGTGAGGGGGGGGGAGGTTTAACACGGATATCAGAAGGACGTATTTTACACAGAGGGTGGTGGGGGCCTGGAATGCGCTGCCGGGCAAGGTGGTGGAGGCGGACACACTGGGAACGTTTAAGACTTATCTAGATAGCCACATAAACGGAGTGGGAATGGAGGGATACAAAAGAATGGTCTAGTTTGGACCAGGGAGCGGCACGGGCTTGGAGGGCCGAAGGGTCTGTTCCTGTGCTGTATTGTTCTCTGTAGGCCATCACCTCCCCTGGTCTCTCTCACTCTCCTTCCCTCTCTCTGTCTCTCTCTCTCTCTCCTCCTCTCTCTCTGTCCCTCTCCCTCTCAATGACACTCTCTCTCTCTTAATGACTCTCTCCCTCTCTCTCTCTGACTCTCTCCCTGTCCCTCGCTCTCTGACCCTCTCCCTCTCTCTCTCTGACTGTCTCACACACACACACAAACTCTTCTTCCGAATCCAGGTACCCTGATAAGCCATTCCCAAGATATCTCGGTTCATCAGTTATCCCCTTGTTGCGAGTTGCCCCATCTTGAACAGACGGGGGGGTGAGGTGAGCCCCATCTCGAAACTACTGCGGCCCCTGTGGTGTAGGTACACCCACGGCGCTGTTAGGGAGGGAGTTCCGGGATTGTTATTGGACATCAGTCAGTCCCGTGTGTGGTGTAGGTACACCCACGGTGCTGTTAGGGAGGGAGTTCCGGGATTGTTATTGGACATCAGTCAGTCCCGTGTGTGGTGTAGGTACACCCACGGCGCTGTTAGGGAGGGAGTTCCGGGATTGTTATTGGACATCAGTCAGTCCCGTGTGTGGTGTAGGTACACCCACGGCGCTGTTAGGGAGGGAGTTCCGGGATTGTTATTGGACATCAGTCAGTCCCGTGTGTGGTGTAGGTACACCCACGGCGCTGTTAGGGAGGGAGTTCCGGGATTGTTATTGGACATCAGTCAGTCCCCGTGTGTGGTGTAGGTACACCCACGGCGCTGTTAGGGAGGGAGTTCCGGGATTCCGACCCCAGCCACAGTGAAGGTACGGCCGATATGTTTCCAAGTCGGGGATGGTGTGGGGGGCTCGGAGGGGGGGAACTTGCAGGCGGTGGGTGTTCCCCATGTGTCTGCTGCCCATCCCCCCCCTTGTCCTTCTAGATGGTTGAGGTGGTGGGTTTGGAAGGTGCTGTCGAAGGAGCCTTGGTGAGTCGCTGCGGGGCATCTTGTAGATCGTAGAATGCTACAGCGCAGAAGGTGGTCGTTCGGCCCATCGAGCCTGAACTGGCCACAATCCCACCCAGGCCATCTCGCTGTAACCCTACATATTCACTCTGCTAATCCCCCTGTCACTTGGGGCAATTTAGTACGGCCAATCCACCCAACCTGCACATCTTTGGAGACTCAGGGTTTGATTTGATTCATTATTGTCACTGGGATACAGTGAAAATTATTGTTTCTTGCGCGCTATACAGACAAAGCATACCGTTCATAGAGAAGGAAAGGAGAGGGTGCAAAATGTAGTGTCACAGTCACAGCTCGGGGTGCAGAGAAAGATCAACTTAATGCGAGGTCGGTCCATTCAAAAGTCTGACAGCAGCAGCAGGGAAGAAGCTGTTCTTGAGTCGGTCGGTACGTG
>NW_027594631.1:5000-14986 GCF_964213995.1 Mustelus asterias | reverse complement strand
CCATCAAACACTCCCAGGACAGGTACAACACGGGGTTAGATACAGAGTAAAGCTCCCTCTACACTGTCCCCCATCAAACACTCCCAGGACGGGTACAGCACGGGGTTAGATACAGAGTAAAGCTCCCTCTACACTGTCCCCATCAAACAGTCCCAGGACAGGTACAGCACGGGGTTAGATACAGAGTAAAGCTCCCTCTACACTGTCCCCCATCAAACACTCCCAGGACGGGTACAGCACGGGGTTAGATACAGAGTAAAGCTCCCTCTACACTGTCCCCCATCAAACACTCCCAGGACAGGTACAGCACGGGGTTAGATACAGAGTAAAGCTCTCGCTACACTGTCCCCCCATCAAACACTCCCAGGACAGGTACAGCACGGGGTTAGATACAGAGTAAAGCTCCCTCTACACTGTCCCCATCAAACACTCCCAGGACAGGTACAGCACGGGGTTAGATACAGAGTAAAGCTCCGTCTACACTGTCCCCCCATCAAACACTCCCAGGACAGGTACAGCATGGGGTTAGATACAGAGTAAAGCTCCCTCCACACTGTCCCCCATCAAACACTCCCAGGACAGGTACAGCACGGGGTTAGATACAGAGTAAAGCTCCCTCTACACTGTCCCCATCAAACACTCCCAGGACAGGTACAGCACGGGGTTAGATACAGAGTAAAGTTCCCTCTACACTGTCCCCCATCAAACACTCCCAGGACAGGTACAGCACGGGGTTAGATACAGAGTAAAGCTCCCTCGACACTGTCCCCATCAAACACTCCCAGGACAGGTACAGCACGGGGTTAGATACAGAGTAAAGCTGCCTCTACACTGTCCCCCATCAAACACTCCCAGGACAGGTACAGCACGGGGTTAGATACAGAGTAAAGCTCCCTCTACACTGTCCCCATCAAACACTCCCAGGACAGGTACAGCACGGGGTTAGATACAGAGTAAAGCTCCCTCTACACTGTCCCCCATCAAACACTCCCAGGACAGGTACAGCACGGGGTTAGATACAGAGTAAAGCTCCCTCTACACTGTCCCCCATCAAACACTCCCAGGACAGGTACAGCACGGGGTTAGATACAGAGTAAAGCTCCCTCTACACTGTCCCCCATCAAACACTCCCAGGACAGGGACAGCACGGGGTTAGATACAGAGTAAAGCTCCCTCTACACTGTCCCCCATCAAACACTCCCAGGACAGAGACAGCACGGGGTTAGATACAGAGTAAAGCTCCCTCTACACTGTCCCCCATCAAACACTCCCAGGACAGGTACAGCACGGGGTTAGATACAGAGTAAAGCTCCCTCTACACTGTCCCCCATCAAACACTCCCAGGACAGGTACAGCACGGGGTTAGATACAGAGTAAAGCTCCCTCTACACTGTCCCCCATCAAACACTCCCAGGACAGGTACAGCACGGGGTTAGATACAGAGTAAAGCTCCCTCTACACTGTCCCCCATCAAACACTCCCAGGACAGGTACAGCACGGGGGTTGATACAGAGTAAAGCTCCCTCTACACTGTCCCCCATCAAACACTCCCAGGACAGGGACAGCACGGGGTTAGATACAGAGTAAAGCTCCCTCTACACTGTCCCCCATGAAACCCTCCCAGGACAGGTACAGCACGGGGTTAGATACAGAGTAAAGCTCCCTCTACACTGTCCCCCATCAAACACTCCCAGGACAGGGACAGCACGGGGTTAGATACAGAGTAAAGCTCCCTCTACACTGTCCCCCATCAAACACTCCCAGGACAGGTACAGCACGGGGTTAGATACAGAGTAAAGCTCCCTCTACACTATCCCCATCAAACACTCCCAGGACAGGTACAGCACGGGGTTAGACACAGAGTAAAGCTCCCTCTACACGGTCCCCCCATCAGACACTCCCAGGACAGGTACAGCACGGGGTTAGATACAGAGTAAAGCTCCCTCTACACTGTCCCCCATCAAACACTGCCAGGACAGGTACAGCACGGGGTTAGATACAGAGTAAAGCTCCCTCTACACGGTCCCCCCATCAAACACTCCCAGGACAGTTACAGCACGGGGTTAGATACAGAGTAAAGCTCCCTCTACACTGTCCCCATCAAACACTCCCAGGACAGGTACAGCACGGGGTTAGATACAGAGTAAAGCTCCCTCTACACTGTCCCCCCATCAAACACTCCCAGGACAGGTACAGCACGGGGTTAGATACAGAGTAAAGCTCCCTCTACACTGTCCCCCATCAAACACTCCCAGGACAGGTACAGCACGGGGTTAGATACAGAGTAAAGCTCCCTCTACACTGTCCCCCATCAAACACTCCCAGGACAGGTACAGCACGGGGGTTGATACAGAGTAAAGCTCCCTCTACACTGTCCCCATCAAACACTCCCAGGACAGGTACAGCACGGGGTTAGATACAGAGTAAAGCCCCCTCTACACTGTCCCAATCAAACAGTCCCAGGACAGCTACAGCACGGGGTTAGATACAGAGTAAAGCTCCCTCTACACTGTCCCCCCATCAAACACTCCCAGGACAGGTACAGCACGGGGTTAGATACAGAGTAAAGCTCCCTCTACACTGTCCCCATCAAACACTCCCAGGACAGGTGCAGCACGGGGTTAGATACAGAGTAAAGCTCCCTCTACACTCTCCCCATCAAACACTCCCAGAACAGGTACAGCACGGGGTTAGATACAGAGTAAAGCTCCCTCTACACTGTCGCCCATCAAACACTCCCAGGACAGGTACAGCACGGGGTTAGATACAGAGTAAAGCTCCCTCGACACTGTCCCCATCAAACACTCCCAGGACAGGTACAGCACGGGGTTAGATACAGAGTAAAGCTCCCTCGACACTGTCCCCATCAAACACTCCCAGGACAGGGACAGCACGGGGTTAGATACAGAGTAAAGCTCCCTCTACACTGTCCCCCCATCAAACACTGCCAGGACAGGTACAGCACGGGGTTAGACACAGAGTAAAGCTCCCTCTACACTGTCGCCCATCAAACACTCCCAGGACAGGTACAGCACGGGGTTAGATACAGAGTAAAGCTCCCTCTACACTGTCCCCATCAAACACTCCCAGGACAGGTACAGCACGGGGTTAGATACAGAGTAAAGCTCCCTCTACACTGTCCCCCCATCAAACACTCCCAGGACAGGTACAGCACGGGGTTAGATACAGAGTAAAGCTCCCTCTACACTGTCCCCATCAAACACTCCCAGGACAGGTACAGGGACGGGGTTAGATACAGAGTAAAGCTCCCTCTACACTGTCCCCCATCAAACACTCCCAGGACAGGTACAGCACGGGGTTAGATACAGAGTAAAGCTCCCTCTACACTGTCCCCCCATCAAACACTCCCAGGACAGGTACAGCACGGGGTTAGATACAGAGTAAAGCTCCCTCTACACTGTCCCCCATCAAACACTCCCAGGACAGGTACAGCACGGGGTTAGATACAGAGTAAAGCTCCCTCTACACTGTCCCCCCATCAAACACTCCCAGGACAGGTACAGCACGGGGTTAGATACAGAGTAAAGCTCCCTCTACACGGTGTGAGAGTGTAAATCCTGTCTCTCTCTCTCTCCCTCTGTCTCAGGGAGGACTCCGCAGCCCCTGTGAGCCGTGCCTCTAGTATCCGCTCTGTGCGGAGTTACAAAGTACACCAGGCTCGCAGAGCCCACGGCCCGGCGTCGTACGGCCCGGTGAAGACGATGGACTTGCTTCCGACTCCGACTCCCGAGCCGGCCCCCCTCTACTCCCCCATCCCCGGGGTCTCGCCTGGCGTGTCGAAGCCCACCTTCGTGGTCTGATTCCCCTCCGCAGGCTCCTCACAGCGAAAACCTGTTTCCACCACAGAGCGATGACCCCCACCCCTCTCCCCCCTCCCCCCCGCCCCCCCAGGAGGTTCCCCAGGGCGGAGGAGTGTCTCTCCAGGACAGGGAGGAGCTCAGATTCCCAGGGCTGGGGAGGGGGAGTCTCCCCAGAGTGGAGGAACAGGGTCCCCAGGGGCGCAGGAAGAGGGTCCCCAGGACAGAGGAAGAGGGTCCCAGAGCAGAGGAGTGGTCCCGAGGGTCCTCAGGGCGGAGGAGGAGGAGTGTCCCCAGGGCGGAGGAACAGGGTCCCCAGGGCGGAGGAGTGGTCCCGAGGGTGGAGGAAGAGGGTCCCCAGGGCGGAGGAGGAGGAGTGTTGCCAGGGCGGAGGAGGAGGAGGAGTGTCCCCGGGGCGGAGGAACAGGGTCCCCAGGGCGGAGGAAGAGGGTCCCCAGGGCAGAGGAAGAGGGTCCCAGGGCAGAGGAGTGGTCCCGAGGGTCCTCAGGGCGGAGGAGGAGGAGGAGTGTCCCCAGGGCGGAGGAGGAGGCGCATCACCAGGGCGGAGGAACAGGGTCCCCAGGGCGGAGGAAGAGGCTCCCCAGGGCGGAGGAAGAGGCTCCCCAGGGCGGAGGAAGAGGCTCCCCAGGGCGGAGGAAGAGGCTCCCCAGGGCAGAGGAAGAGGCTCCCCAGGGTGGAGGAAGAGGGTCCCCAGGGCGGAGGAGGAGGAGTGTCCCCAGGGCAGAGGAGTGGTCCCGAGGGTGGAGGAAGAGGGTCCCCAGGGTGGAGGAGGAGTGTCCCCAGGGCGGAGGAGGAGGAGCGTCACCAGGGCAGAGGAACAGGGTCCCCAGGGCGGAGAAGTGGTCCCCAGGGCAGAGGAAGAGGGCCCCAGGGCAGAGGAGGAGGAGTGTCCCCGGGGTGGAGGAGTGTCCCCAGGGCGGAGGAACAGGGTCCCCAGGGCGGAGGAGTGGTCCCGAGGGCGGAGGAGGAGGAGTGTCCCCAGGCCGGAGGAGGAGGAGGAGTGTCCCCGGGGCGGAGGAAGAGTGTCCCCGGGGCGGAGGAAGAGTGTCCCCGGGGCGGAGGAAGAGGGTCCCCGGGGCGGAGGAAGAGGGTCCCCAGGGCGGAGGAAGAGGGTCCCCAGGGCGGAGGAGGAGGAGTGTCCCCAGGGCAGAGGAAGAGGGTCCCCAGGGCGGAGGAAGAGGGTCCCAGGGCAGAGGAGTGGTCCCGAGGGTCCCCAGGGCGGAGGAGGAGGAGTGTCCCCAGGGCGGAGGAGGAGGCGGCGCGTCACCAGGGCGGAGGAACAGGGTCCCTAGGGCGGAGGAGTGGTCCCGAGGATGGAGGAGGAGTGTCCCCAGGGCGGAGGAGGAGGAGTGTCCCCAGGGCGGAGGAGGAGTGTGCCCGGGGCGGAGGAACAGGGTCCCCAGGGCGGAGGAGGAGGAGTGTCCCCGGGGCGGAGGAGGAGTGTCCGCGGGGCGGAGGAGGAGTGTCCGCGGGGCGGAGGAGGAGGAGGAGTGTCCGCGGGGCGGAGGAGGAGGAGGAGTGTCCGCGGGGCAGAGGAGGAGGAGGAGTGTCCGCGGGGCGGAGGAGGAGGAGGAGTGTCCGCGGGGCGGAGGAGGAGGAGGAGTGTCCGCGGGGCGGAGGAGGAGGAGGAGTGTCCGCGGGGCGGAGGAGGAGGAGGAGTGTCCTCGGGGCGGAGGAGGAGGAGTGTCCCCGGGGCGGAGGATGGGGAGGAGGAGGAGTGTCCCCGGGGCGGAGGAGGAGGAGTGTCCTCGGGGCGGAGGAGGAGGAGTGTCCCCAGGACGAAGGAGGACGAGTGTCCCCGGGGCGGAGGAGGAGGAGGAGGAGTGGCCCCGGGGCGGAGGAGGAGGAGTGTCCCCGGGGCGGAGGAGGAGGAGTGTCCCCGGGGCGGAGGAGGAGGAGTGTCCCCGGGGTGGAGGAGGAGGAAGAGTGTCCCCGGGGCGGAGGAGGAGGAAGAGTGTCCCCAGGGCGGAGGAGGAGGAGGAGTGTCCCCGGGGCGGAGGAGGAGGAGGAGGAGTGTCCCCGGGGCGGAGGAGGAGGAGGAGTGTCCCCGGGGCGGAGGAGGAGGAGGAGTGTCCCCGGGGCGGAGGAAAGTTCCCCAGGGCGGAGGAGCCCATCGCCTGGGTCGCTGGAGGCTCGGTCTCTGGGTGGGGGAGGGGAGTTGGGGGGGGCGGTGAGGGAGAGGGGTGGGGGAGAGGAGGGGGGTTGGGGTTCTGGGGCACGAGGGGTTTCTGGGTGAAAATCGTGGTGTTTTGGTCTCAATCGACTCTGGAAATGTGTAAATAATTAAAATTAATTTAGATTTGATTCATTATTGTCCCGTGTATCGGGATACAGTGAAAAGTATTGTTTCTCGCGCGCTATACAGACAAAGCATACCGTTCATAGAGAAGGAAAGGAGAGGGTGCAGAATGTAGTGTTACAGTTACAGCTAGGGGTGTAGAGAAAGATCAACTTAATGCGAGGTCGGTCCATTCAAAAGTCTGACGGCAGCAGCAGGGAAGAAGCTGTTCTTGAGTCGGTCGGTACGTGACCTCAGACTTTTGTACCCTTTTCCCCCGACGGAAGAAGGTGGAAGAGAGAATGTCCGGGGTGCGTTGTGGGGGGGGGTCCTTGATTATGCCGGCTGCTTCTCCCCCCTCCGAGGCAGCGGGAAGTGTAGACGGAGTCAATGGATGGGAGGCTGGTTTGCGTGATGGGACTGGGCTACATTCACACACACAACCCCTTTGTAGTTCCTTGCGGTCTTGGGCAGAGCAGGAGCCCCAGACCAAGCTGAGATACATCCGGGAAGGATGCTTTCTATGGGGCATCTGTAAAAGTTGGTGAGAGTCGTAGCGGACATGCCGAATTTCCTTAGTCTCCTGACAAAGTAGAGGCGTTGGTGGGGCTTTCTTAACTGTTGTGTAATGTCCCGTCAGATAGGGGAGCGGGTACCGTGTGTGTGTGTGTGTGTGTGTGATTGTGTAGAGGTGTGGAGGGACCAGGACAGGTTGTTGGTGATCAGAACTCCAGCGGGAAGTGTAGACGGAGTCAATGGATGGGAGGCTGGTTTGCGTGATGGGACTGGGCTACATTCACACACACAACCCTTTGTAGTTCCTTGCGGTCTTGGGCAGAGCAGGAGCCCCAGACCAAGCTGTGATACACCCGGAAAGGATGCTTTCTATGGGGCATCTGTCGGGAAAATACCTCCCAGTTGGAGAAGGAAATGTTTGAAAAGGAACTTGGGACGGCCGTGTCAATTTGAAAATGGAGAGAAGACTCAGATCTGGAGAGAGAGGTTCAGCTCTGGGGGTGAAGGGTAGAGATGCGCCTGAGAGAGGGAGAGACATTTCACCCCCATTGCACCGACCGCCAACACCAACCCTCTGAAGGACAGAGAACTTCCGATCCCAGAACCTTCCGCAACATTCAGGAGAAAGAAGAGGAAACGGAAAGCAGGCCGACAAACACAAAATCCTCCCCCAGTCTTCCCCCTCCCTGCAACCTCCTCCAGCCCCGACACCCCCTCCCTGCAACCTCCTACAGCCCCGACACCCCCTCCCTGCAACCTCCTACAGCCCCGACACCCCCTCCCTGCAACCTCCTCCAGCCCCGACACCCCCTTCCTGCAACCTCCTCCAGCCCCCGACGCCCCCTCCCTGCAACCCCCTCCAGCCCCCGACACCCCCTCCCTGCAACCTCCTCCAGCCCCCGACACCCCCTCCCTGCAACCTCCTCCAGCCCCGACACCCCCTCCCTGCAACCTCCTCCAGCCCCGACACCCCCTCCCTGCAACCTCCTCCAGCCCCGACACCCCCTCCCTGCAACCTCCTACAGCCCCGACACCCCCTCACTGCAACCTCCTACAGCCCCGACACCCCCTTCCTGCAACCTCCTCCAGCCCCGACACCCCCTCCCTGCAACCTCCTCCAGCCCCGACACCCCCTCCCTGCAACCTCCTCCAGCCCCGACACCCCCTCCCTGCAACCTCCTCCAGCCCCGACACCCCCTCCCTGCAACCTCCTCCAGCCCCGACACCCCCTCCCTGCAACCTCCTACAGCCCCGACACCCCCTCCCTGCAACCTCCTCCAGCCCCGACACCCCCTTCCTGCAACCTCCTCCAGCCCCGACACCCCCTCCCTGCAACCTCCTCCAGCCCCGACACCCCCTCCCTGCAACCCCCTCCAGCCCCCGACACCCCCTCCCTGCAACCTCCTCCAGCCCCCGACACCCCCTCCCTGCAACCTCCTCCAGCCCCGACACCCCCTCCCTGCAACCTCCTCCAGCCCCGACACCCCCTCCCTGCAACCTCCTCCAGCCCCGACACCCCCTCCCTGCAACCCCCTCCAGCCCCCGACACCCCCACCCTGCAACCTCCTCCAGCCCCGACACCCCCTCCCTGCAACCTCCTCCAGCCCCGACACCCCCTCCCTGCAACCTCCTCCAGTCCCGACACCCCCTCCCTATCTCTGTAACCTCCTCCAGCACCCTACACCCCCTCCCTATCTCTGTAACCTCCTCCAGCCCCGACACCCCCTTCCTGCAACCTCCTCCAGCCCCGACACCCCCTCCCTGCAACCTCCTCCAGCCCCCCTACACCCCCTCCCTATCTCTGTAACCTCCTCCAGCCCCCCTACACCCCCTCCCTATCTCTGTAACCTCCTCCAGCCCACTACACCCCCTCCCCATCTCTGTAACCTCCTCCAGCCCCCTACACCCCCTCCCTATCTCTGTAACCTCCTCCAGCCCCGACACCCCCTCCCTGCAACCTCCTCCAGCCCCCGACACCTCCTCCCTGCAACCTCCTCCAGCCCCGAGACCCCCTCCCTGCAACCTCCTCCAGCCCCGACACCCCCTCCCTGCAACCTCCTCCAGCCCCCTACACCCCCTCCCTGCAACCTCCTCCAGCTCCGACACCCCCTCCCTGCAACCTCCTCCAGCCCCGACACCCCCTCACTGCAACCTCCTCCAGCCCCGACACACCCTCCCTGCAACCTCCTCCAGCCCCGACACCCCCTCCCTGCAACCTCCTCCAGCCCCCGACACCCCCTCCCTGCAACCTCCTCCAGCCCCCGACAGCACCTCCCTGCAACCTCCTCCAGCCCCGACACACCCTCCCTGCAACCTCCTCCAGTCCCGACACCCCCTACCTGCAACCTCCTCCAGCCCCATACATCCCTTCCCTGCAACCTCCTCCAGCCCCCTACACCCCCTCCCTATCTCTGTAACCTCCTCCAGCCCCCGACACCCCCTCCCTGCAACCTCCTCCAGCCCCGACACCCCCTCCCTGCAACCTCCTCCAGCCCCGACATCTCCTCCCTGCAACCTCCTCCAGCCCCGACACCCCCTCCCTGCAACCTCCTCCAGCCCAGACACCCCCTCCCTGCAACCTTCTCCAGCCCCGACACCCCCTCCCTGCAACCTCCTCCAGCCCCTACACCCCCTCCCTGCAACCTCCTCCAGCCCCGACACCCCCTCCCTGCAACCTCCTCCAGCCCCGACACCCCCTCCCTGCAACCTCCTCCAGCCCCCGACACCCCCTCCCTGTAACCTCCTCCAGCCCCCGACAACCCCTCCCTGCAACCTCCTCCAGCCCCCGACACCCCCTCCCTGCAACCTCCTCCAGCCCCGACACCCCCTCCCTGCAACCTCCTCCAGCCCCGACACCCCCTCCCTGCAACCTCCTCCAGCCCCGACACCCCCTCCCTGCAACCTCCTCCAGCCCACTACACCCCCTCCCTATCTCTGTAACCTCCTCCAGCTCCCCTACACCCCCTCCCTATCTCTGTAACCTCCTCCAGCCCCCTACACCCCCTCCCTATCTCTGTAACCTCCTCCAGCCCCCTACACCCCCTCCCTATCTCTGTAACCTCCTCCAGTCCCCCTACACCCTCTCCCTATCTCTGTAACCTCCTCCATCCCTCCCCTACACCCTCTCCCTATCTCTGTAACCTCCTCCAGTCCCCCTACACCCTCTCCCTATCTCTGTAACCTCCTCCAGTCCCCCTACACCCTCTCCCTATCTATGTAACCTTCTCCATCCCCCCTAAACCCTCTCCCTATCTCTGTAACCTCCTCCAGTCCCCCTACACCCTCTCCCTATCTCTGTAAACTCCTCCATCCATCCCCACACCCTCTCCCTATCTCTGTAACCTCCTCCAGTC
>NW_027594630.1:0-14997 GCF_964213995.1 Mustelus asterias | reverse complement strand
CCTTGGGTTTCCCATCTAGATCTTGAGGGGTGGGGTGGAGGGAGCGGCGCCGAGGCTGGATGCGGGAGGGCGGGCCTGTCGGGAAAGGTCGAAGGATTTGGCAGGGTGAGAGCCAAGAGAGGACCC
Source organism: Mustelus asterias (assembly GCF_964213995.1). Lineage (NCBI taxonomy): Eukaryota > Metazoa > Chordata > Chondrichthyes > Carcharhiniformes > Triakidae > Mustelus > Mustelus asterias. The sequence goes on along the minus strand of NW_027594630.1, from coordinate 14,871 downwards.
CACTCTTCTCCCCTTTTTGGAAGAGGTCGTTGCAAGTAGAATTGGTTGCATTGTGGTTGACTCTCAACTGCCCTCCAAGGGGCAACTAGGGATGGGCAATAAATGCTGGGCCCAGCCAGCGACACCCATGTCCCACAAGTTTAAAAAAAAATTGGGTTCAATTGACGGTGGGGGGGGGGGGGGGGGGGGGGTTGTGGAGAGGGAGATATCCTTCAAATTCCCAATGGTGGGGGCGTCCAGAATTATGGGTCATAGTTTGAGGATGAGGGGATAAACCTTTTCGGACTGAGGTGAGGAGAAATTTCTTCACCCAGAGAGCGGTGGAATTCACTCCCACAGAAAGTAGTTGAGGCCTAAACGTTGTGTGATTTCAGGAAGAAATTAGATATCGCTCTTGGGGCTAAAGGGATCGAGGGATATGGCGGGGGGGGGGGCGGGGAAGGGGGAATCAGGGTATTGAATTTGATGATCAGCCATGATCAAAGTGAATGGTTGAGGAGGCTTGAAGGGCCGAATGGCCTCCTCCTGCTTCTAGTTTTGATGTTTCTATGAATCACAGAGCACAGAAGGTGGCCACTTGGCCCAATTATGGCTCTTTGCGGGTGAGAGGCAACTCAGATGCCAACGGTTATAGGTTTCAAGTTGGCCAAGAGATGCGGGAGGCAAATGGAGTTCAACGCAGAGGATTGTGAAAGGACACATTTCTCTAACAATCAAAAGACAATTAAATCTTAAGAGCAGAACTTTAAAAAGGGGCGAGAGAGGCGGGGGTGCCGTAAAGGTGCCAGGTCAAGTTAGCAAGGTGGGGTTACTTGGTTCATACATTGAGGCACAGAACATATAAAGGAAAAACAACCTCAGAGTAAAGGGTGTCTTTAGAACCGAGATGGGGAGGAATTTCTTCAGCCAGAGGGTGGGTGAATCTGTGGAATTCGTTGCCACGGAGGAGGCCGGGTCATTGAGTGTATTGAAGACAGAGATAGATAGGTTCTCGATTGGTGAGGGGATCAAAGGTCACGGGGAAAAGGGGTTGAGAAACTTAACAGCCATGGCGGAGCAGACTCGATGGGCCGAATGGCCTCATTCTTCTCCTACATCTTATGGTCGCATGGAAAGAGAACGCTGCTGGAACTTTCTAATCTTAGTGTCCAAAGATGTCCGGGTTAGGTGGATTGGCCATGCTATACTGTCCCTTAGTGTCCAAAGATGTGCAGGTTAGGTGGATTGGCTATGCTATATTGTCCCTTAGTGTCTGAAGATGTGCAGGTTAGGGGGATTGGCCATGCTAAATTGCCCCTTAGTGTCCAAAGATGTGCGGGTTAGGTGGATTGGCCATGCTATATTGTCCCTTAGTGTCTGAAGATGTGCAGGTTAGGGGGATTGGCCATGCTAAATTGTCTCTTCGTGTCCAAAGATATGCGGGTTAGGTGGATTGGCCATGCTATATTGTCCCTTAGTGTCTGAAGATGTGCAGGTTAGGGGGATTGGCCATGCTAAATTGTCCCTTAGTGTCCAAAGATGTGCAGGTTAGGGGGATTGGCCATGCTAAATTGCCCCTTAGTGTCCAAAGATGTGCAGGTTAGGTGGATTGGCTATGCTATATTGTCCCTTAGTGTCTGAAGATGTGCAGGTTAGGGGGATTGGCCATGCTAAATTGTCTCTTCGTGTCCAAAGATATGCGGGTTAGGTGGATTGGCCATGCTAAATTGTCCCTTAGTGTCCAAAGATGTGCAGGTTAGGGGGATTGGCCATGCTAAATTGCCCCTTAGTGTCCAAAGATGTGCAGGTTAGGGGGATTGGCCATGCTAAATTGCCCCTTAGTGTCCAAAGATGTGCAGGTTAGGGGGATTGGCCGTGCTAAAAGCCCCTTAGTGTTAGGGTTAGGGGGATATTTGCGGGTTAGGCCCTGGTTAGGCCTCAGCTTTGTGGACAATTCTAGGTCCCGGAAAGATGGAAGGGTCTCAGGGAAGGCCCGGAGGTGGTTCACCAGGGATGAGGGTTGAAAAGAGAAGTTGGGGAAATTCAGACTGGCCGCCTTTGGACCGGCGAAGGTTCAACGAGGTGACAGAAGGGAGAGAACTAGAGAGAGGGGGAGAAGAGAGTGAAAACGATTCCCTCGTGGGAGGTGGGGGGAGTGAGTCAATAAGCAGAGGTCAGAGATTTAGGATCATTAAATGATCGAGGGCGGCGGCGGGTGGGGTGGAATGAGGAATGTTTTCACTCGGAGAGAGTCTGTCAGGATTGGGAACTCACGACTCGCGAGCCGATTCGATGAATAATTTCAAAAGAGAGTTGGGCGAGAGTTTGAGGAACACAGACAAAAAAAGGCAAGGAACTGAAGGCGGCACGGTGGCACAGTGGTTAGCACTGCTGCCTCACAGCGCCAGGGACCCGGGTTCAATTCCTGGCTTGGGTCACTGTCTGTGTGGAGTTTGCACGTTCTCCCCCCGTGTCTGCGTGGGTTTCCTCCGGGTGCTCCGGTTTCCTCCCAGAGTCCAAAGATGTACAGGTTGGGCAGATTGGCCATGCTAAATTGACCATTAGTGTCCAAAGATGTGTAGGTTAGGTGGATTGGCCATGCTAAATTGTCCCTTATTGTCCAAAGATGTGTAGGTTAGGTGGATTGGCCATGCTAAATTGACCCTTAGTGAACAAAGATGTGTAGGTTAGGTGGATTGGCCATGCTAAATTGACCCTTAGTGAACAAAGATGTGTAGGTTAGGTGGATTGGCCATGCTAAATTGACCCTTAGTGAACAAAGATGTGTAGGTTAGGTGGATTGGCCATGCTAAATTGACCCTTAGTGTCCAAAGATGTGTAGGTTAGGTGCATTGGCCATGCTAAATTGACCCTTAGTGTCCAAAGATGTGTAGGTTAGGTGGATTGGCCATGCTAAATTGACCCTTAGTGTCCAAAGATGTGTAGGTTAGGTGCATTGGCCATGCTAAATTGACCCTTAGTGTCCAAAGATGTGTAGGTTAGGTGGATTGGCCATGCTAAATTGACCCTTAGTGTCCAAAGATGTGCAGGTTAGGGTGCATTGGCCATGCTAAACTGCCCCTCAGAGTATCCGAACAAGTGCCAGAGTGTGGCGACTAGGGGATTTTCACAGTAACTTCATTGCAGTGTAAGGCTACTTGTGACGTTAATAAATAAACTTTAGATACTGGGCCTTGCATTTGCCCATGTTTCCAGTGGGACTGAAACCCAAACCTTCAAACCCATGGAGCAAGGGCCATGAATGGTTAAAATAAGAGGTCATGTTGCTCAGGTTGGCCTAGTCTTTCCATAGGATACGGAAGATGGAAGAGTGATGTGTGATGGAATTCAACCTTCTCAGAAGACTAAGGAAATTTGGCATGTCCACTACGACTCTCACCAACTTTTACAGATGCTCCATAGAAAGCATCCTTTCCGGATGTACCACAGCTTGGTATGGGGCTCCTGCTCTGCCCAAGACCGCAAGGAACTACAAAAGGTCGTGAATGTAGCCCAGTCCCATCACGCAAACCAGCCTCCCATCCATTGATTCCGTCTACACTTCCCGCTGCCTCGGGGAAAAGCAGCCAGCACAATTAAGGACCCCATGCACCCCAGACATTCTCTCTTCCACCTTCTTCCATCGGGAAAAAGATACAAAAGTCTGAGGTCACGTACCGACCGACTCAACAGCTTCTTCCCTGCTGCTGTCAGACTTTTGAATGGACCTACTTCACATTAAGTTGATCTTTCTCTACACCCTAGCTATGACTGTAACACTACGTTCCGCACCCTCTCCTTTCCTTCTCTATGAACGGTATGCTCTGTCTGTATAGCGCGCAATGAACAATACTTTTCACTCTGTCCCAACACATGTGACAATAATAAATCAAATTAAATTTAAAAAACAAATCAAATTGGATAGATATTTCCTCTTGCCAGATCAGGACAGAACGAGAGACGTACCCTTAAAACTTGAGCTAAACTTTCAGCATCACCCATGGCTGGGTGAGAAGGTCTGTCATCCTTTTGTCAGAAGATTCTGGAATCAGATCCATCTCGGGTGATGTTGAGCATGCTGAGGGTATAGAGTTGTTCAGGTTTGAATGTCACTGGTTACCCTTGTGGAGCACTCAGCAGCGACCTTTAAGGAGGTTTATTGAGAAGGAACAGTGTAAAAACGATACATAAGTTATATATACAGCTTGTGCATTATTGGGGTGGCACGGTGGCACAGTGGTTAGCACTGCTGACTCTCAGGGCCAGGGACCCAGGTTCAATTCCACCCTTGGGTCACTGTCTGTGTGGAGTTTGCGTGTTCTCCACGTGTCTGCATGGGTTTCCTCCGGGTGCTCCGGTTTCCCCCCACAGTCCGAAAGATGTGCAGGTTAGGTGGATTGGCCGTGCTAAATTGCCCCTTAGTGTCCAAAGATGTTTAGGTTAAGTGGATAGGCCATGCTAAATTGCCCCTTAGTGTCCAAAGATGTGTAGATTAGGTGGATTGGCCATGCTAAATTGCCCCTTAGTGTCCAAAGATGTGCAGGTTAGGTGGATTGGCCATGCTAAATTGCCCCTTAGTGTCCAAAGATGTGCAGGTTAGGTGGATTGGCCATGCTAAATTGCCCCTTAGTGTCCAAAGATGTTTAGGTTAAGTGGATAGGCCATGCTAAATTGCCCCTCAGTGTCCAAAGATGTGCAGGTTAGGTGGATTGGCCATGCTAAATTGCCTCTTAGTGTCCAAAGAGGTGCGGTTACGTGCATTGGCCATGCTAAATTGCCCCTTAGTGTCCAAAGATGTGTAGGTTAGGTGGATTGGCCATGCTAAATTGCCCCTTAGTGTCCAAAGATGTTTAGGTTAAGTGGATTGACCATGCTAAATTGCCCCTCAGTGTCCAAAGATGTGCAGGTTAGGTGGATTGGCATGCTAAATTGCCCCTCAGTGTCCAAAGATGTGCAGGTTAGGTGGATTGGCATGCTAATCGGCACGGTAGCACAGTGGTTAGCACTGCTGCTTCACAGCTCCAGGGTCCCGGGTTCGATTCCCGGCTCGGGTCACTGTCTGTGTGGAGTTTGCACATTCTCCTCGTGTCTGCGTGGGTTTCCTCCGGGTGCTCCGGTTTCCTCCCACAGTCCAAAGATGTGCGGGTTAGGTTGATTGGCCAGGTTAAAAATTGCCCCTTAGAGTCCTGGGATGCATAGGTTAGAGGGATTAGCGGGTAAATATGTGGGGTGGGATTGTGGTCGGTGCAGACTCGATGGGCCGAATGGCCTCCTTCTGCACTGTAGGGTTTCTATGATTTCTATGATTTCTCTTTCTATGATAAATTGCCTCTTAGTGTCCAAAGAGGTGCGGTTACGTGCATTGGCCATGCTAAATTGCCCCTTAGTGTCCAAAGATGTGTAGGTTAGGTGGATTGGCCATGCTAAATTGCCCCTTTGTGTCCAAAGATGTGTAGGTTAGGTGGATTGGCCATGCTAAATTGCCCCTTCGTGTCCAAAGATGTGTAGGCACACTAAGTAGCCTCACAACACCAGGTTAAAGTCCAACAGGTTTATTTGGTAGCACGAGCTTTCAGAGCGCTGCTCCTTCATCAGGTGAGTCCTGATAACTCGTGCTACCAAATAAACCTGTTGGACTTTAACCTGGTGTTGTGGGACTTCTTACTGCGCCTACCCCAGTCCAATGCCAGCATCTGCACATCCTAGATGTGTCGGTTAGTTGGATTGGCCATGCTAAATTGCCCCTTAATGTCTCGGGGATTAGGAGGGTAAATATGTGGGGTTATGCGGATAGGACAGGACCTGGGTGGGATTGTTGTCGGCGCTGGTCCAATGGGCCAAATGGCCTCCTTCTGCACTGTTGAATCTATGCTATCGACAGGAACTGTATGATACATGACCCTACACTCTCAGAACAGGTGTCCAACCCACTGCAGGTGAGAATGGGTGATGGTTCTGAATGAGAATTAAACTCGGGGGTTCCGGATCCCTGTGGCTGGAGATCGTGGTAAGGCCCCAAGGTCATTCATCTAACAACCCAGGCTAATGTGTTGGGGACATTGGTACACGTCTCACCATAGCTTCCATTCCTTAACTCTCTTCCTAACAGCACCGACACCTCGGGGACTGCAGCGGGTTCAAGATGGCGGTTCACCCACCACCTGCTCAAGGGGCAATTAGAGTGGGGTAATAAATGCTGGGCCTGGCAGCTGGTGGAATTACATCTTCTTAAAAATTCAGGAATTATAAAGTTCGCCTCAGTAATGGTGACCGTGACAACGATCATCGATTGTCATAAAAAAAACCCATCTGGTTCACGAATGTCCTTCAGGGAAGGACATCTGCCATCCTTACCCTGGTCTGGCCTACATGTGACTGCAGACCACCACCCGCCCCCCCCCCCCCTCCCCCCGCCGCCCCACCTCACACACACAAACAGCAATGTTGGCAATTCTTAACTGCCCCCTCCAGCCCTTGGTGAGGCGACGGCCTAGTGATATTATCGCCAGACTATTAATCCAGAAACTCAGCTGATGTTCTGGGGGACCCGGGTTCGAATCCCCGCCACGGCAGTTGGGGGAATTTGAATTCAATAAAAAAATATCTGGAATTAAGAATCTACTGATGACCCATTGTGGGAAAAACCCATCGGGTTCCCTTTAGGGAAGGAAATCTGCCGTCCTTACCCCGGTCTGGCCTACATGTGAGTCCAGAGCCACAGCAATGTGGTTGACTCTCAACTGCCCTCCAAGGGGCAACTAGGGATGGGCAATAAATGCTGGGCCCAGCCGGCGACGCCCATGTCCCAGGGATGAGTTAAAAAAACAGGCCACGCGATAAACTGAGATCAAGGGGCAATTAGGATGGGCAACAAATATTGGGCCTTGTCCCAGCGATGCCCTACATTCCAAGAAAAAATAACAAAAGAAAACTTCCATTCCTAAAGATCGTTGTCTCCCACTCTCTCTCATCCTTTAAGGCCTCCTTCAAACCCTCCTCTTCGACCGAGCTTGTAGTCGGAATATCTCCTTTACTTGGTGCAGGGCCAAATCTCCATGGCTCCAAGCCTGCTTCTTCCTTTGTTCTTGGACTCCTTGAGTTGGTCGAGGGCGGCACGGTGGCACGATGGTTCGCACTGCTGCCTCACAGCGCCAAGGACCTGGGTTCGAATTCCGGCTCGGGTCACTGTCTGCGCGGAGTCTGCACGTTCTCCCCCCCGTGTCTGCGTGGGTTTCCTCCGGGTGCTCCGGTTTCCTCCCACGCTCCAATAATGTGCAAGTTAGGTGGATTGGCCATGCTGAATTGCCCCTTACCGTCCAAAGATGTGCAAGTTAGGTGGATTGGCCATGCTGAATTGCCCCTTACCGTCCAAAGATGTGCAAGTTAGGTGGATTGGCCATGCTGAATTGCCCCTTACCGTCCAAAGATGTGCAGGTTAGGTGGATTGGCCATGCTGAATTGCCCCTTACCGTCCAAAGATGTGCAGGTTAGGTGGATTGACCATGCTAAATTGCTCCTTAGTCATAGAGGTTTACAGCATGGAAACAGGCCCTTCAGCCCAACTTGTCCATGCCACCCTTTTTTTTTTAAACCCTAAGCAAATCTTAATTGCCTGCATTTGGCCCATATCCCTCTATACCCATCTTACCCATGTAACTGTCTAAATGCTTTTTAAAAGACAAAATTGTACCCACCTCTACTACTACCTCTGGCAGCTTGTTCCAGACACTCACCACCCTCCGTGTGAAAAAATTGCCCCTCTGGACACTTTTGTATCTCTCCTCTCTCACCTTAAACCTATGCCCTCTAGTTTTAGACTCCCCTACCTTTGGGAAAAGATATTGACTATCTAGCTGATCTGTGCCCCTCATTATTTTATAGATCTCTGTAGGATCACCTCTCAGCCTCCTATGCTCCAGAGAAAAAAGTCCCAATCTATCCAGCCTCTCCTTATAACTCAAACCATCAAGTCCCGGTAGCATCCTAGTAAATCTCTTCTGCACTCTTTCTAGTTTAATAATTTAAATTGTCCCTTAGTGTCCAAAGATGTGAGGGTTAGATGGGTTGGCCATGTTAAATTGCCCCTTAGTGTCCAAAGATGTGCGGGTTAGGTGGATTGGCCATGCTAAATTGTCCCTTACTGTCCAAAGATATGCAGGTTGGGTGGATTGACCATGCTAAATTGCCCCTTAGTATCCAAAGATGTGCGGATTAGGTGGATTGGCCATGCTAAATTGCCCCTTAGTGTCCAAAGATGTGTGGGTTAGATGGATTGGCCATGCTAAATAGTGAAGGGGCAGCGCTCCAAAATCTGGTGCTACCAAATTAACATGTTGGTCTTCAACCTGGTGTTGTGTGAGACTTCTTACTGTGTAAGGGGGATTAGCAGGGCAAATTTGTGGGTGGAAATAGATCAACAAATAGATATAGTGTCCCTTTAAATATTGACAATGTCCCTTTGAATGTTGACACTGTCCCTTTAAATGTTGGCACTGTACCTTTAAATGTTGTAAGGAGTCTAACAAAACCAGGTTAAAGTCCAACAGGTTTATTTGGTAGCAAACGCCAGTCGCTTTCGGAGCGCTGCTCCTTCGTCAGATGGAGTGGAAATCTGCTCTCAAGCAGGGCACAGAGACACAAAATCAAGTTATAGAATACTGATTAGAATGCGAATTTCTACAGCCAGCCAGGTCTTAAAGATACAGAGAATGTGAGTGGTGGGAGCATTAAGCACAGGTTAAAGAGATGTGTATTGTCTCCAGACAGGACAGTTAGTGAGATTCTGCAAGTCCAGCAGGCAAGCTGTGGGGGTTACTGATAGTGTGACATAAACCCAACATCCCGGTTTAGGCCGTCCTCATGTGTGCAGAACTTGTCTATCAGTTTCTGCTCGATCGACAGTTCCGACGCGCCACAGCGAAAAACCGCACCGACCTCCTCAGAAGACAAACACGGGACACGGCGGACAGAGTACCCTTCGTCGTCCAGTACTTCCCCGGAGCGGAGAAGCTACGGCATCTCCTCCGGAGCCTTCAACATGTCATTGATGAAGACGAACATTTCGCCAAGGCCATCCCCACACCCCCACTTCTTGCCTTCAAACAACCGCACAATCTCAAACAGACCATTGTCCGCAGCAAACTACCCAGCCTTCAGGAGAACAGTAACCACGACACCACACAACCCTGCCACAGCAATCTCTGCAAGATGTGCCAGATCATCGACATCTCACGTGAGAACACCATCTGCCAGGTACACGGTACCTACTCTTGCAACTCGGCCAACGTTGTCTACCTGATACGCTGCAGGAAAGGATGTCCCGAGGTATGGTACATTGGGGAAACCATACAGACGCTACGACAACGGATGAATGAACACCGCTCGACAATCACCAGGCAAGACTGTTCTCTTCCTGTGGGGGGGCACTTCAGCGGTCAGCTCTGATTCAGCCTCTGATCTTCGGGTAAGCGTTCTCCAAGGCGGCCTTCATGACACACGACAGCGCAGAGTCGCTGAGCAGAAACTGATAGCCAGGTTCCACACACATGAGGACGGCCTCAACCGGGATCTTGGGTTCATGTCACACTATCTGTAACCCCCACGACTTGCCTGGACTTGCAAAATCTCACTAACTGTCCCGTCTGGAGACAATACACATCTCTTTAACCTGTCCTTAACCCTCTCTCCACTCACATTGTCTGTACCTTTAAGACTTGATTAGCTGTAAAGACTCACATTCCAACCATTATTTTGTAAATTGAGTTTGTGTCTTTATATGCCCTGTTTATGAACAGAACGCCCACTTACCTGAAGGAGGAGCTTAAGGCTCCGAAAGCTAGTGTTGCCAAATAAACCTGTTGGACTTTAACTTGGTGTTGCGTGAGACTTCTTACTGTGTCAGGGGGATTAGCAGGGCAAATTCGTGGGTGTAATTAGATCAATAAATAGATATAGTGTCCCTTTAAATATTGACAATGTCCCTTTTAATGTTGACACTGTCCCTTTAAATGTTGGCACTGTCCCTTTAAATGTTGGCACTGTCCCTTTAAATGTGATGTGGAGATGCCGGCGTTGGACTGGGGTAAACACAGGAAGAAGTTTAACAACACCAGGTTAAAGTCCAACAGGTTTATTTGGTAGGTGTGGCTTTTGCTACCAAATAAACCTTTAAATGTGGGCACTGTCCCTTTAAATGTTGGCCGCGTCCGGTTGTGTGTTAGCCACGCCCGCTCCCTGCAGGTGGGGGGGCGGAGTCGGCTGACTGGCGGACTCGGGGGAAGCGGAGTTGGCTGACTCGCAGGGGCGGAGCCGACTGACTGACAGTAGGAGAGGGATGGAGGCGTGGCTGGCTGACTGACTGACTGACTCCCGAGGGGGGCGGAGTTGGCTGATTCCCCGGGAGGAGGTGGGGCGGAGTTGGCTGACTCCCCCGTGTGGAGGGGGGGCGGAGTTGGCTGACTCCCTGGCGGAGGTGGGACCAGGCTGACTCCGTCCGGCAACGCGTCTGCGCTCGGGTGAGAGACGTGGCAGTCACGTGGGGGGGGGGGGTGTCGGTGACGCCAGTGGTTCCAGACTGGCTCGAGCGCCGGCGGCTGAGAATCGGAGAGGCTGTTAACGCGAAAAAAAACCCCCCGCTTACCACCGTCTGGAGGCTTCAAATCAGCCGGACATCGAGCCCCGCCGTGGTGAGTGGCTGTCCTTCCATATAAAAATAGCGGGGAGGAGGAGGATTTTGGAGGGGGTCGAAATTGGATCAAATTAAAGGGAGGGGGGGGCAAAACAGACAGGAGCCGCATCCGGCGCAACCAAACCTGTAGTGGGTGATAGACAGCGGCATTGACCAATCAGCCGCCGACGTGCCTGTGAAGCGACCAATCTGCGTTGAGAGGAGGCGGGTCTTCTCCCGCACCACAAAGTTAGGTTGACAGCTCACTCAGACCAGCAACTGGATTTGAGGGTGCGCCCCCTTATATGGACCACACAGCCCCTCAGTTACATTGTACCACCACCCCCCACCCCCCTCCCACACACACAGTTTTTGTCCATCAATATAATTTCAAACAAATTATTTTGCCTTCTTCCCCCCTCCTCTCAACATCCCCTTCTAAATCCTGGACCCCCCCCACAACACACAAAATCCTATGTCAACCTGTACAATGGAAATTTGCTATGTCAACCTGTCACGCCTCATGCCATGAGGGGTGGGTTTCTTCCCCGAACACCCCCTCCTAAATCCTCCTGGAACCCATATAGAACATTACAGTGCAGTACAGGCCCTTCGGCCCTCGATGTTGCGCTGACCAGTGGAACCAATCTAAAGCCCCTCTAATCTACACTATTCCAATATCATCCATATGTTTATCCAATAACCATTTGAATGCTCTTAATGTTGACGAGTCCACTACTGCTGCAGGCAGTGCATTCCACGCCCTTACTACTCTCTGAGTAAAGAACCTGCCTCTAACATCTGTCCTATATCTATCACCCCTCAATTTAAAGCTATGTCCCCTCGCGTTAGCCATCACCATCTGAGGAAAAAGGCTTTCACTATCCACCCTATCTAATCCTCTGATCATCTTGTATGCCTCTATTAAGTCACCTCTTAACCTCTTCTCTCTAACGAAAACAACCTCGGGTCCCTCAGCCTTTCCTCATACGATCTTCCCACCATACCAGGCAACATCCTAGTAAATCTCCTCTGCACCCTTTCCAACGCTTCCACATCTTTCCTATAATGCGGCGACCAAAACTGTACGCAATACTCCAAGTGCGGCTGCACCAGAGTTTTGTACAGTTGCAGCATGACCACCTGGCTCCGAAACTCAATCCCTCTACCAATAAAAGCTAACACACTGTATGCCTTCTTAACAACCCTATAAACCTGGGTGCCAACTTTCAGGGATCTATGCACATGGACACCCAGATCCCTCTGTTCATCCACACTACCAAGTATCTTACCATTAGCCCAGTACTCTGTATTCCTGTTACACCTTCCAAAGTGAATCACCTCACATTTTTCCGCATTAAACTCCATTTGCCACCTCTCAGCCCAACTCTGCAGCTCATCTCTGTCCCTCTGTAACCTGCCACTTCCCTCCGCACTATCTACAACTCCACCGACTTTAGTGTCATCCGCAAATTTACTAATCCATCCTTCTACGCCCTCATCCAGGTCATTAATAAAAATGACAAACAGCGGTGGCCCCAAAACAGATCCTTGCGGTACACCACTAGTAACTGAACTCCAGGATGAATATTTTCCTTCAACCACCACCCTCTGTTTTCTTCCAGCTAGCCAATTCCTGATCCAAACCACTAAATCACCCTCAATCCCATGTGTCCGTATTTTCTGCAATAGCTTACCATGGGGAACCTTATCAAACGCTTTGCTGAAATCCATATACACCACATCAACCGCTTTACCCTCATCCACCTCTTTGGTCACCTTCTCAAAGAACTCAGTAAGGTTTGTGAGGCACCAACCTGTGCCAACCTGTCACGCCTCATGCCATGAGGGGTGGGTTTCTTCCCCCAACACCCCCTCCTAAATCTTCCTGGAACCCATATGTCAACCTGTCACACTTCATGCTATGAGGGGTGGGTTTCTTCCCCCAAACCCCCTCCTAAACCTTCGTGGAACCCATATTTCAACTTGTCACGCTTCATGTCATGAGGGGTGGGTTTCCTCCCCCGCCACCCCCTTACAAAACCTCCTGGATCCCCCTCCTGTCATATGGAAATTTCCTATGTCAACCTGTCACAGAATCATAAAATCGCTGCAGTGCAGAAGGAGGCCATTTGGCCCATCGAGTCTGCACCAATCACAATCCCACTCAGGCCCTTAACCCCCTCATATTTATCCTGTTAATCCCCCTGACACTCACGGTCAATTTAGTCATGGCCAATTCACCTAACCCGCACATCTTTGGAGTGTGGGAGGAAACTGGAGCACCCGGAGGAAACCCACGCTGACATGGGGAGAATGTGCAGACTCCGCACAGACAGTGACCCGAGCCGGGAATCGAACCTGTGTCCCTGGCACTGTGAGGCAGCAGCACTAACCACTGTGCCACCGTGCAACCCTAAATGTTTCACTTTGACTTTCCCCTTTGACTTTCCCCTCCTATTGGATGGGGAGGGGGGGCATTGCGGGTAACTCTTTGTCCCGTTTCTCTCTCTCTCCCCTCCCTCCCGTCCCAGGGCATTCTTCCTTTGGGAAATATGGTTACATCGGTAACCGTGACAATGGACCCGTTGCACAGCAAGATCCTGTGGTTGGGGGTGGAAGCAAGCAGCTGTTGGATCTGCTCTTTGCGCTGATGTCGAAGGGAGCGGTGGAGACGGGAAGGTTGGCCCCAATGTACAAGGGAGGATATATCTGCCCCCCACTCCCACCCCTATGTCCGAACCAGGTTCCTCTTCAGCTGCTGACTGCGGGATCCTGAAGCTGTGTCCAAGTGTCACGGGAGCTGTGGTTTGCCGTTTTAAGTTTATTTATCGGTGTCACAAGTAGGCTTACATTAACACTGCAATGAAGTTACCGTGAAAATCCCCCAGTCGCCACACTCCGGCGCCTGTTCGGGTACACTGAGGGAGAATTTTTCTTTCTTCATTCGTGGGACATGGGCGTCATTGGCTAGGCCAGCATTTATTGCCCATCCCTAGTTGCCTTTGAGAAGGTGGTGGTGAGCTGCCGCCTTGAATCGCTGCAGTCCATGTGCTGTGGGTTGACCCACAATGCTGTTAGGGAGGGAATGCCTGGATTTTGACCCAGCGACTGCAAAGGAACGGCCGATATATTTCCAAATCAGGACGGTGAGTGGCTCGGAGGGGAACCTGCAGGTGGTGGAGTTCCCCATGTACCTGCTGCCCTTGTCCTTCTAGATGGAAGTGGTTGTGGGTTTGGAAGATGCTGAATAAGGATCTTTGGTGAATTGCTGTAGTGCATCTTGTAGATGGTACACACTGCTGCCACTGTGTGTCGGTGGTGGAGGGAGTGAGTGTTTGTGGTTAGCGTGTCGATCGAGCGGGGCTGCTTTGTCCTGGATGGTGTTGAGCTTCTCGAGTGTTGTTGGGAGCCGCACTCATCCAGGCAAGTGGGGAGTATTCCATCGCACTCCTGACTTGTGTCCTTGTAGATGGTGGACAGGTTTTGGGGGGAGTCAGGAGGTGAGTTACTCTCCGCAGGATTCCCAGTGGACAGGCTTTGGGGGGAGTCAGGAGGTGAGTTACTCTCCGCAGGATTCCCAGTGGACAGGCTTTGGGGGGAGTCAGGAGGTGAGTTACTCTCCGCAGGATTCCCAGTGGACAGGCTTTGGGGGGAGTCAGGAGGTGAGTTACTCTCCGCAGGATTCCCAGCCTCTGACCTGCTCTTGTAGCCACTGTGTTTATGTGGCTGGGTCCAGTTGAGTTTCAGGTCAATGGTAACCCCCAGGATGTTGGCAGTGGGGGGATTCAGTGATGGTTACACCATTGAATGTCAAGGGGTGGTGGTTAGAGTGTTAGAGCACGGCCAATGCACCCTAACCAGCACGTCTTTCGGACTGTGGGAAGAAGCCAGAGCAACCAAAGGAACCCCACGCAGACACGGGGGAAGAACGTGCAGACTCCGCACAGACCGTGACCCAAGGCCGAAATCGAACCCGGGTCCCTGGCGCTGTGAGGCAGCAGCGCTAACCCACTGTGCCGTCTTATCCGTGCGGGGGACGGGGGTGGGGTGCCTGAGTGCTCCCTTGCGTCAGTGACGCTGGGAGGGTTGATCTGGACTGTGGTCTCAGAGCGGCGGCTCGAACCTATTGTGTTGCCAGAGGTGCCGAGATGGGACCGAGATCCCCCCCCCCCCCCCGCCATCTATCTGTGAGGCGGGTGCATGCGGGCGTGTTGGCTGTGTGC
>NW_027594629.1:0-15000 GCF_964213995.1 Mustelus asterias | reverse complement strand
AACCCCCTGTACCCCCCGTCACACACACACCCCAACCCCCTGTACCCCCCGTCACACACACACCCCAAACCCCCTGTACACCCGTCACACACACCCCAACCCCCTGTTCCCCCCGTCACACACACACCCCAAACCCCCTGTACCCCCCGTCACACACACACCCCAACCCCCTGTACCCCCCGTCACACACACACCCCAAACCCCCTGTACCCCCCATCACACACACACCCCAACCCCCTGTACCCCCCCGTCACACACACCCCAAACCCCCTGTACCCCGTCACACACACAACCCAAACCCACTGTACCCCCACCACACACACACCCCAAACCCCCTGTACCCCCCGTCACACACACACCCCGAACCCCCTGTACCCCCCGTCACACACACACCCCAAACCCCCTGTACCCCCGTCACACACACACCCCAAACCCCCTGGACCCCCCGTCACACACACACCCCAAACCCCCTGTACCCCCGTCACACACACACCCCGAACCCCCTGGACCCCCCGTCACACACACACCCCAAACCC
Source organism: Mustelus asterias (assembly GCF_964213995.1). NCBI lineage: Eukaryota > Metazoa > Chordata > Chondrichthyes > Carcharhiniformes > Triakidae > Mustelus > Mustelus asterias. The sequence continues at coordinate 14,464 of NW_027594629.1, read as the reverse complement.
CCTGTACCCCCGTCACACACCCCGAACCCCCTGGACCCCCCGTCACACACACACCCCAAACCCCCTGTACCCCCCGTCACACACACACCCCAAACCCCCTGTACCCCCGTCACACACACACCCCAAACCCCCTGTACCCCCGTCACACACACCCAAACCCCCTGTACCCCCGTCACGCACACACCCCAACGCCCTGTACCCCCCGTCTCACACACACAGACCCCAACCCCCTGTACCCCTCCCGTCACACACACCCCGAACCCCTGTACCCCTCCCGTCACACACACCCCGACCCCTGTACCCCCGTCACACACACACCCCAAACCCCTGTACCCCCCGTCACACACACACCTCAAACCCCCTGTACCCCCCGTCACACACACCCCCAAACCCCCTGTACCCCCCGTCACACACACCCCAAACCCCCTGTACCCCCCGTCACACACACCCCAAACCCCTGTACCCCGTCACACACACACCCCAAACTCCTGTACCCCCCGTCACACACACCCCAAACCCCCTGTACCCCCGTCACACACACACCCCAAACCCCCTGTACCCCCGTCACACACACACCCCAAACTCCCTGTACCCCCGTCACACACACCCCAAACCCCCTGTACCCCCGTCACACACACACCTCAAACCCCCTGTACCCCCCGTCACACACACACCCCAAACCCCCTGTACCCCCGTCTCACACACACCCCAAACCCCCTGACCCCCCGTCACACACACCCCAAACCCCCTGTACCCCCCGTCACACACACCCCAAACCCCCTGTACCCCCGTCACACACACACCCCAAACTCCCTGTACCCCCATCACAAACACACCCCAAACCCCCTGTACCCCCCCGTCACACACACCGCCCAACCCCCTGTACCCCCCGTCACACACACCCCCAAAACCCCCTGTACCCCCGTCACACACACACCCCAAACGCCTGTACCCCCCGTCTCTCACACACACCCCGAACCCCTGTACCCCCCGTCACAAACACACCCCAACCCCCTGTAACCCCCCGTCACACACACCCCAAACCCCCTGTACCCCCCGTCTCACACACACACCCCAAACCCCCTGTACCCCCATCACACACACACCCCAAACCCCCTGTACCCCCCGTCACACACACACTCCAACCCCCTGTACCCCCCGTCTCACACACACACCCCAAACCCCCTGTACCCCCCGTCTCACACACACACCCCAAACCCCCTGTACCCCCCATCACACACACACCCCAAACCCCCTGTAGCCCCGTCACACACACAACCCAAACCCCCTGTACCCCCCGTCACACACCCCAAACCCCCTGTACCCCCGTCACACACCCCAAACCCCCTGTACCCCCGTCACACACACATCCCGAACCCCCTGTACCCCACATCACACACACAACCCAAACCCACTGTACCCCCCGTCACACACACATCCCGAACCCCCTGTACCCCCCATCACACACACACCCCAAACCCCCTGTACCCCCCCATCACACACACCCCAAGCCCCTGTACCCCTCGTCACACACACCCCAACCCCCTGTACCCCCGTCACACACACACCCCAACCCCCTGTACCCCCCGTCACACACCCCAACCCCCTGTACCCCCCCGTCACACACACCCCGAACCCCCTGTACCCCCCGTCACACACACACCCCAAACCCCCTGTACCCCCGTCACACACACACCCCAAACCCCCTGGACCCCCCGTCACACACACACCCCAAACCCCTGTACCCCCCGTCACACACACACCCCAACCCCCTGTACCCCCCGTCACACACACACCCCAAACCCCCTGTACCCCCCATCACACACACACCCCAACCCCCTGTACCCCCCCGTCACACACACCCCAAACCCCCTGTACCCCGTCACACACACAACCCAAACCCACTGTACCCCCATCACACACACACCCCAAACCCCCTGTACCCCCCGTCACACACACACCCCAACCCCCTGTACACCCCTATCACACACACCCCAACCCCCTGTACCCCCCTATCACACACACCCCAAACCCCCTGTACCCCCCTATCACACACACCCCAAACCCTCTGTAGCCCCGTCACACACACACCTCGAACCCCCTGTAACCCCCGTCACACACACCCCAAACCCTCTGTAGCCCCGTCACACACACAACCCAAACCCCCTGTACCCCCCGTCACACACCCCAAACCCCCTGTACCCCCGTCACACACCCCAAACCCCCTGTACCCCCGTCACACACACATCCCGAACCCCCTGTACCCCACATCACACACACAACCCAAACCCACTGTACCCCCCGTCACACACACATCCCGAACCCCCTGTACCCCCCATCACACACACACCCCAAACCCCCTGTACCCCCCATCACACACACCCCAAGCCCCTGTACCCCTCGTCACACACACCCCAACCCCCTGTACCCCCGTCACACACACACCCCAACCCCCTGTACCCCCCGTCACACACCCCAACCCCCTGTACCCCCCCGTCACACACACCCCGAACCCCCTGTACCCCCCGTCACACACACACCCCAAACCCCCTGTACCCCCGTCACACACACACCCCAAACCCCCTGGACCCCCCGTCACACACACACCCCAAACCCCCTGTACCCCCGTCACACACACACCCCGAACCCCCTGGACCCCCCGTCACACACACACCCCAAACCCCCTGTACCCCCGTCACACACCCCGAACCCCCTGGACCCCCCGTCACACACACACCCCAAACCCCCTGTACCCCCCGTCACACACACACCCCAAACCCCCTGTACCCCCGTCACACACACACCCCAAACCCCCTGTACCCCCGTCACACACACCCCAAACCCCCTGTACCCCCGTCACACACACACCCCAACGCCCTGTACCCCCCGTCTCACACACACAGACCCCAACCCCCTGTACCCCTCCCGTCACACACACCCCGAACCCCCTGTACCCCTCCCGTCACACACACCCCGAACCCCTGTACCCCCGTCACACACACACCCCAAACCCCTGTACCCCCGTCACACACACACCCCAAACCCCTGTACCCCCCGTCACACACACACCTCAAACCCCCTGTACCCCCCGTCACACACACCCCAAACCCCCTGTACCCCCCGTCACACACACCCCAAACCCCCTGTACCCCCCGTCACACACACCCCAAACCCCCTGTACCCCCGTCACACACACACCCCAAACTCCCTGTACCCCCCGTCACACACACCCCAAACCCCCTGTACCCCCGTCACACACACACCCCAAACCCCCTGTACCCCCGTCACACACACACCCCAAACTCCCTGTACCCCCCGTCACACACACCCCAAACCCCCTGTACCCCCGTCACACACACACCTCAAACCCCCTGTACCCCCCGTCACACACACACCCCAAACCCCCTGTACCCCCGTCTCACACACACCCCAAACCCCCTGACCCCCCGTCACACACACCCCAAACCCCCTGTACCCCCCGTCACACACACCCCAAACCCCCTGTACCCCCGTCACACACACACCCCAAACTCCCTGTACCCCCCATCACAAACACACCCCAAATCCCCTGTACCCCCCCGTCACACACACCGCCCAACCCCCTGTACCCCCCGTCACACACACCCCCAAAACCCCCTGTACCCCCGTCACACACACACCCCAAACGCCTGTACCCCCCGTCTCTCACACACACCCCGAACCCCTGTACCCCCCGTCACAAACACACCCCAACCCCCTGTAACCCCCCCGTCACACACACCCCAAACCCCCTGTACCCCCCGTCTCACACACACACCCCAAACCCCCTGTACCCCCCATCACACACACACCCCAAACCCCCTGTACCCCCCGTCACACACACACTCCAACCCCCTGTACCCCCCGTCTCACACACACACCCCAAACCCCCTGTACCCCCCGTCTCACACACACACCCCAAACCCCCTGTACCCCCCATCACACACACACCCCAAACCCCCTGTAGCCCCGTCACACACACAACCCAAACCCCCTGTACCCCCCGTCACACCCCCCAAACCCCCTGTACCCCCGTCACACACCCCAAACCCCCTGTACCCCCGTCACACACACATCCCGAACCCCCTGTACCCCACATCACACACACAACCCAAACCCACTGTACCCCCCGTCACACACACATCCCGAACCCCCTGTACCCCCCATCACACACACACCCCAAACCCCCTGTACCCCCCCATCACACACACCCCAAGCCCCTGTACCCCTCGTCACACACACCCCAACCCCCTGTACCCCCGTCACACACACACCCCAACCCCCTGTACCCCCCGTCACACACCCCAACCCCCTGTACCCCCCCGTCACACACACCCCGAACACCCTGTACCCCCCGTCACACACACACCCCAAACCCCCTGTACCCCCGTCACACACACACCCCAAACCCCCTGGACCCCCCGTCACACACACACCCCAAACCCCCTGTACCCCCGTCACACACACACCCCGAACCCCCTGGACCCCCCGTCACACACACACCCCAAACCCCCTGTACCCCCGTCACACACCCCGAACCCCCTGGACCCCCCGTCACACACACACCCCAAACCCCCTGTACCCCCCGTCACACACACACCCCAAACCCCCTGTACCCCCCGTCACACACACACCCCAACCCCCTGTACCCCCCGTCACACACACACCCCAAACCCCCTGTACCCCCCATCACACACACACCCCAACCCCCTGTACCCCCCCGTCACACACACCCCAAACCCCCTGTACCCCGTCACACACACAACCCAAACCCACTGTATCCCCATCACACACACACCCCAAACCCCCTGTACCCCCCGTCACACACACACCCCAACCCCCTGTACACCCCTATCACACACACCCCAACCCCCTGTACCCCCCTATCACACACACCCCAAACCCCCTGTACCCCCCTATCACACACACCCCAAACCCTCTGTAGCCCCGTCACACACACACCTCGAACCCCCTGTAACCCCCGTCACACACACCCCAAACCCTCTGTAGCCCCGTCACACACACACCCCGAACCCCCTGTACCCCCCGTCACACACACCCCAAACCCTCTGTAGCCCCGTCACACACACAACCCAAACCCCCTGTACCCCCCGTCACACACCCCAAACCCCCTGTACCCCCGTCACACACCCCAAACCCCCTGTACCCCCGTCACACACACATCCCGAACCCCCTGTACCCCACATCACACACACAACCCAAACCCACTGTACCCCCCGTCACACACACATCCCGAACCCCCTGTACCCCCCATCACACACACACCCCAAACCCCCTGTACCCCCCCATCACACACACCCCAAGCCCCTGTACCCCTCGTCACACACACCCCAACCCCCTGTACCCCCGTCACACACACACCCCAACCCCCTGTACCCCCCGTCACACACCCCAACCCCCTGTACCCCCCCGTCACACACACCCCGAACCCCCTGTACCCCCCGTCACACACACACCCCAAACCCCCTGTACCCCCGTCACACACACACCCCAAACCCCCTGGACCCCCCGTCACACACACACCCCAAACCCCCTGTACCCCCGTCACACACACAACCCGAACCCCCTGGACCCCCCGTCACACACACACCCCAAACCCCCTGTACCCCCGTCACACACCCCGAACCCCCTGGACCCCCCGTCACACACACACCCCAAACCCCCTGTACCCCCCGTCACACACACACCCCAAACCGCCTGTACCCCCGTCACACACACACCCCAAACCCCCTGTACCCCCGTCACACACACCCCAAACCCCCTGTACCCCCGTCACACACACACCCCAACGCCCTGTACCCCCCGTCTCACACACACACACCCCAACCCCCTGTACCCCTCCCGTCACACACACCCCGAACCCCCTGTACCCCTCCCGTCACACACACCCCGAACCCCTGTACCCCCGTCACACACACACCCCAAACCCCTGTACCCCCCGTCATACACACACCTCAAACCCCCTGTACCCCCCGTCACACACACCCCAAATCCCCTGTACCCCCCGTCACACACACCCCAAACCCCCTGTACCCCCCGTCACACACACCCCAAACCCCCTGTACCCCCGTCACACACACACCCCAAACTCCCTGTACCCCCCGTCACACACACCCCAAACCCCCTGTACCCCCGTCACACACACACCCCAAACCCCTGTACCCCCCGTCACACACACACCTCAAACCCCCTGTACCCCTCGTCACTCACACACCCCAAACCCCCTGTACCCCCCGTCACACACACCCCAAACCCCCTGTACCCCCCGTCACACACACCCCAAACCCCCTGTACCCCCGTCACACACACACCCCAAACTCCCTGTACCCCCCATCACAAACACACCCCAAACCCCCTGTACCCCCCCGTCACACACACCGCCCAACCCCCTGTACCCCCCGTCACACACACCCCCAAAACCCCCTGTACCCCGTCACACACCCCCCCAAACCCCCTGTACCCCCGTCACACACACACCCCAAACGCCTGTACACCCCGTCTCTCACACACACCCCGAACCCCTGTACCCCCCGTCACAAACACACCCCAACCCCCTGTAACCCCCCCGTCACACACACCCCAAACCCCCTGTACCCCCCGTCTCACACACACCCCAACCCCCTGTACCCCCCGTCTCACACACACACCCCAAACCCCCTGTACCCCCCATCACACACACACCCCAAACCCCCTGTACCCCCCGTCACACACACACTCCAACCCCCTGTACCCCCCGTCTCACACACACACCCCAAACCCCCTGTTCCCCCCGTCTCACACACACACCCCAAACCCCCTGTACCCCCCATCACACACACACCCCAAACCCCCTGTACCCCCCGTCACACACACCCCAAACCCCCTGGACCCCCCGTCACACACACCCCAAACCCCCTGGACCCCCCGTCACACACACCCCAAACCCCCTGTACCCCCCGTCACACACACCCCAACACCCTGTACCCCCCGTCTCACACACACACCCCAAACCCCCTGTACCCCCCATCACACACACACCCCAAACCCCCTGGACCCCCCGTCACACACACCCCAAACCCCCTGTACCCCCCGTCTCACACACACACCCCAAACCCCCTGTACCCCCCATCACACACACAGCCCAAACCCCCTGTACCCCCCGTCACACACACACACCCCAAACCCCCTGTACACCCCCCGTCACACACACACCCCAAACCCCCTGTACCCCCCGTCACACACACACCCCAAACCCCCTGTGCCCCCCGTCACACACACACCCCAACCCCCTGTACCCCCCGTCTCACACACACCCCAAACCCCCTGTACCCCCCCGTCACACACACACCCCAAACCCCCTGTCACACACACACACCCCAACCCCCTGTACCCCCCCATCACACACACACACACACAAACCCCGAACCCCTTGTAACCCCCCGTCACACACACCCCGAACCCCCTGTACCCCCCGTCACACACACCCCAACCCCCTGTAACCCCCGTCACACACACCCCAACCCCCTGTACACCCCGTCACACACACACCCCAACCCCCTGTACCCCCCGTCACACACACACCCAACCCCCTGTATCCCCCGTCACACACACACCCCAAACCCCCTGTACCCGTCACACACACCCCAAACCCCCTGTACCCCCCGTCACACACACACCCCAACCCCCTGTACCCCACGTCACACACACACCCCAACCCCCTGTAACCCCCGTCACACACACCCCAACCCCCTGTACACCCCGTCACACACACACCCAACCCCCTGTATCCCCCGTCACACACACACCCCAAACCCCCTGTACCCCGTCACACACACCCCAAACCCCCTGTACCCCCCGTCACACACACCCCAACCCCCTGTACCCCCCGTCACACACACCCCAACCCCCTGTACCCCATCCGTCACACACACCCCAACCCCCTGGATCCCCCGTCACACACACCCCAACCCCCTGTACCCCCCGTCACACACACCCCAAACCCCCTGTACCCCCCGTCACACACACACCCCAAACCCCCTGTACCCCCCGTCACACACACCCCGAACCCCCTGTACCCCCCCATCACACACACCCCAAACCCCCTGTACCCGCCCATCACACACACCCCAACCCCCTGTACCCCACACACACCCAAACCCCCTGTACCCCCCGTCACACACACCTCAACCCCCTGTACCCCCCATCACACACACCCCAAACCCCCTGTACCCCCCCATCACACACACCCCAACCCCCTGTACCCCCCCATCACACACACCCCAAACCCCCTGTACCCCCCATCACACAGACGCCAACCCCTGTACCCCCCCATCACACACCCCCAAACCCCCTGTACCCCCCGTCACACACACCCCAAACCCCCTGTACCCCCCATCACACACACACCCAAACCCCCTGTACCCCCCCGTCACACACACCCCAAACCCCTGTACCCACCGTCACACACACCCCAACCCCCTGTACCCCCGTCACACACACACCCCGAACCCCTGTACCCCGTCACACACACAACCCAAACCCACTGTACCCCCATCACACACACACCCCAAACCCCCTGTACCCCCGTCACACACACACCCCAACCCCCTGTACACCCCTATCACACACACCCCAACCCCCTGTACCCCCTATCACACACACCCCAAACCCTCTGTAGCCCCGTCACACACACACCTCGAACCCCCTGTAACCCCCGTCACACACACCCCAAACCCTCTGTAGCCCCGTCACACACACACCCCGAACCCCCTGTACCCCCCGTCACACACACAACCCAAACCCCCTGTACCCCCCGTCACACACCCCAAACCCCCTGTACCCCCGTCACACACCCCAAACCCCCTGTACCCCTGTCACACACACACCCCGAACCCCCTGTACCCCACATCACACACACAACCCAAACCCACTGTACCCCCCGTCACACACACATCCCGAACCCCCTGTACCCCCCATCACACACACACCCCAAACCCCCTGTACCCCCCATCACACACACCCCAAGCCCCTGTACCCCTCGTCACACACACCCCAACCCCCTGTACCCCCCGTCACACACACACCCCAACCCCCTGTACCCCCCGTCACACACCCAACCCCCTGTACCCCCCGTCACACACACACCCCAAACCCCCTGTACCCCCCGTCACACACACACCCCAAACCCCCTGTACCCCCGTCACACACACACCCCAAACCCCCTGTACCCCCGTCACACACACACCCCAACACCCTGTACCCCCGTCTCACACACACACACCCCAACCCCCTGTACCCCTCCCGTCACACACACCCCGAACCCCCTGTACCCCTCCCATCACACACACCCCGAACCCCTGTACCCCCGTCACACACACACCCCAAACCCCTGTACCCCGTCACACACACACCTCAAACCCCCTGTACCCCCCGTCACACACACCCCAAACACCTGTACCCCCCGTCACACACACCCCAAACCCCTGTACCCCCGTCACACACACACCCCAAACTCCTGTACCCCCCATCACAAACACACCCCAAACCCCTGTACCCCCCCGTCACACACACCGCCCAACCCCCTGTACCCCCCCGTCACACACACCCCCAAACCCCCTGTACCCCGTCACACACACCCCCAAACCCCTGTACCCCCCGTCACACACACCCCGAACCCCTGTACCCCCGTCACACTCACACACCAACCCCCTGTACCCCCCGTCTCACACACACACCCCAAACCTCCTGTACCCCCGTCACACACACACCCCAAACCCCTGTACCCCCCGTCACACACACCCCCAAACCCCCTGTACCCCCCGTCACACACACACCCCAAACCCCCTGTACCCCCCGTCACACACACACCCTAAACCCCCTGTACCCCCCGTCACACACACCCCGAACCCCCTGTACCCCCCGTCACACCACCCCAAACCCCTGTACCCCGTCACACACACACCCCAACCCCCTGTACCCCCCGTCTCACACACACACCCCAAACCCCCTGTACCCCCCGTCACACACACCCCAACCCCCTGTACCCCGTCACACACACACCCCAACCCCCTGTACCCCCCGTCTCACACACACACCCCAAACCCCCTGTACCCCCCCGTCACACACACACCCCAAACCCCCTGTACCCCCCGTCACAAACACACCCCAACCCCCTGTACCCCCCGTCTCACACAGACCCCAAACCCCCTGTACCCCCGTCACACACACACCCCAAACCCCTGTACCCCGTCACACACACACCCCAAACCCTGTACCCCCCGTCACACACACCCCAACCCCTGAACCCCCGTCACACACACACCCCAAACCCCTGTACCCCCCGTCACACACACACCCTAAACCCCTGTACCCCGTCTCACACACACCCAAACCTCCTGTACCCCCCGTCACACCACACCCCAAACCCCTGTACCCCGTCACACACACACACCCCAACCCCCTGTACCCCCCGTCTCTCACACACACCCCAAACCCCCTGTACCCCCCGTCACACACACCCTAAACCCCCTGTACCCCCCGTCACACACACGCCGAACCCCTGTACCCCCCGTCACAACACACTCCAACCCCCTGTAACCCCCCGTCACACACACCCCAAACCCCTGTACCCCCCGTCACACACACACCCCAACCCCCTGTACCCCCCGTCTCACACACACACCCCAAACCCCCTGTACCCCCCGTCACACACACACCCCAAACCCCCTGGACCCCCCGTCACACACACCCCAAACCCCCTGTACCCCCCGTCACACACACACCCCAAACCCCTTGTACCCCCCATCACACACCCCAAACCCCCTGTGCCCCCCCGTCACAAACACACCCCAACCCCCTGTACCCCCCGTCACACACACACCCCAAACCCCCTGGACCCCCCGTCACACACACCCCAAACCCCTGTACCCCCCCGTCACACACACACCCCAAACCCCCTGTCACACACACACACCCCAAACCCCTGTACCCCCCGTCACACAACCCCAACCCCCTGTACCCCCCCCGTCACACACACAACACACCAAATCCCCTGTACCCCCCGTTACACACACACCCGAACCCCCTGTACCCCCCCGTCACACACACACCCCGAACCCCTTGTAACCCCCGTAACACACACACCCCGAACCCCTTGTAACCCCCCGTCACACACACCCCAACCCCTGTACCCCCCGTCACACACACCCCAAACCCTGTACACCCCGTCACACACACACCCAACCCCCTGTATCCCCCGTCACACACACACCCCAAACCCCCTGTACCCGTCACACACACCCCAAACCTCCTGTACCCGTCACACACACCCCAACCCCCTGTACCCCCGTCACACACACCCCAACCCCCTGTACCCCCGTCACACACACCCCAACCCCTGTACCCCGTCACACACACACTCCCCAAACCCCTGTATCCCCGTCACACACACCCCAACCCCTGTACCCCCCGTCACACACACCCCAACCCCTGTATCCCCCGTCACACACACCCCAACCCCCTGTACCCCCCGTCACACACACCCCAACCCCCTGTACCCCCCGTCACACACCACACACCCCAACCCCCTGTACCCCCCATCACACACACACCCCAACCCCTGTACCCCCCGTCACACACACACACCCCAACCCCCTGTACCCCCCGTCACACACACCCCAACCCCCTGTACCCCCCGTCACACACACACACACCCCAACCCCCTGTACCCCCCCATCACACACACACCCCAACCCCCTGTACCCCCGTCACACACACACACCCCAACCCCCTGTACCCCCCGTCTCACAAACACACCCCAACCCCTGTACCCCCCGTCACACACACACACCCCAACCCCCTGTACCCCCCGTCACACACACACACCCCAAACCCCTGTACCCCCGTCACACACACCCCAACCCCCTGTACCCCCCGTCACACACACACTCCCCAACCCCCTGTACCCCCCTATCACACACACCCCAAACCCCCTGTACCCCCCGTCACACACACCCCAAACCCCCTGTACCCCCGTCACACACACCCCGAACCCCCTGTACCCCCGTCACACACACAATCCCCACACCCCGTATAACCCCCCGACACACAAACACACCCCGAACCCGCTGTACCCCCGACACGCACACCCCAACCCCCTGTACCCCCCGTCACACACACACACCCCAACCCCCTGTACCCCCCCATCACACACACACCCCAACCCCTGTACCCCCCGTCACACACACACCCCAACCCCCTGTACCCCCCGTCACACACACACCCCAAACCCCCTGTACCCCCCGTCTCACACACACACCCCAACCCCCTGTACCCCCGACACACTCACACACAATCCCCGAACCCCTGTACCCCCCCGTCACACACACACACACAATCCCCAACCCCCTGTACCCCCCGTCACACACACCCCAACCCCCTGTATCCCCCGTCACACACACCCCAACACCCTGTACCCCCCGTCACACACACCCCAACCCCCTGTACCCCCGGTCACACACACACACCCCAACCCCCTGTACCCCCCCCATCACACACACACCCCAACCCCCTGTACACCCGTCACACACACACCCAACCCCCTGTACCCCCCGTCACACACACCCCAACCCCCTGTACCCCCCCATCACACACACACCCCAACCCCCTGTACCCCCCGTCACACACACACACCCCAACCCCCTGTACCCCCCGTCTCACAAACACACCCCAACCCCCTGTACCCCCCGTCACACACACACACCCCAAACCCCCTGTACCCCCCGTCACACACACACTCCCCAACCCCTGTACCCCCCTATCCACACACCCCAAACCCCCTGTACCCCCCGTCACACACACCCCAAACCCCCTGTACCCCCGTCACACATACAATCCCCACACCCCGTATAACCCCCCGACACACAAACACACCCCGAACCCGCTGTACCCCCCGACACACACACCCCAACCCCCTGTACCCCCCGTCACACACACACACCCCAACCCCCTGTACCCCCCGTCACACACACACCCCAACCCCTGTACCCCCCGTCACACACACACCCCAAACCCCCTGTACCCCCCGTCACACACACACACACACACAATCCCCGCACCCCCTGTACCCCCGTCACACACACAATCCCTGTACCCCCTGTAAACCCCCGTCACACACACGCACACACCCCCGAACCCCTGTACCCCCCCCCCACCGGGCCCCTCTCCCCGGACCCCTCTTCCCTGGACCCCTCTACTGTTCGGCGCCTGTTCGGGTCACACTGAGGGAGAATTTAGGACGGCCAACGGACCTTAACCAGCACGTCTTTCAAACTGTGGGAGGAAACCGGAGCACCCGGAGGAAACCCACGCAGACACGGGGAGAACGTGCAGACTCCACACAGACAGTGAGCCGAGGCCGGGAATCAAACCCGGGTCCCTGGTGTTGTGAGGCAGCAGTGCTGACCCACTGTGCCGCCGTGCCGCTCCTAAGTGGGTGATAATGGGGGGGTGTGTGTCTGGGCCGCTGCTCAGCCTGGAGGGAGTGTTGCTAAGGACGCAGTATTAATCAGAGATTGTACACCAATGTGCGAATAGCCTCTTCTGTCACACGCGAGAGGCCAGAATTTAATTAAACGCTTGGACGTAATCACTGAACAGCCCCGAGCTGAGGCTCTCGCCGGTTTTCCCCACTACCTCAGCCCCTGATTAAATGACAGACTGTAACTCACTCCCAGACACTCTTTAGTCGGGACACTCTCTGTCTCGTAGACTCTGGGAGGCCTGTGCTCGATGTGGAGCAGCCAGAGGGCAAGAGCGCCTGTCAGGAGCAGAGTTCATAAACCCGTCTGCTAACTAATCATTCCTGAAAACAACCTCAAATCATCCCCGCCGGGCGGAGAGTCATTGTGAGAGAGAGAGAGAGAGAGCGCCAGAGAGAGAGAGAGACAGAGAGAGAGAGAGAGAGACAGAGAGACAGAGAGAGAGAGAGAGAGAGAGACAGAGACAGAGACAGAGAGAGACAGAGAGAGAGAGAGAGAGACAGAGAGAGAGAGAGAGAGAGAGAGAGACAGAGAGAGAGAGAGAGCGAGAGACAGAGAGAGAGAGAGACAGAGAGAGAGAGAGACAGAGAGAGACAGAGAGAGAGAGAGACAGAGAGAGAGAGAGAGAGAGACAGAGACAGAGTCAGAGACAGAGAGAGACAGAGAGAGAGAGAGAGACAGAGACAGAGAGAGACAGAGAGAGAGAGACAGAGAGAGAGAGTCAGAGACAGAGAGAGACAGAGCCAGAGAGAGAGAGACAGAGAGAGAGAGAGAGACAGAGAGAGACAGAGCCAGAGAGAGAGAGAGACAGAGAGAGAGAGAGAGACAGAGAGAGACAGACAGAGACAGAGAAAGAGAGACAGAGAGAGAGAGAGACAGAGAGAGAGACAGAGAGACACAGAGAGAGA
>NW_027594628.1:0-15000 GCF_964213995.1 Mustelus asterias | reverse complement strand
AATGCGCTGCCTGAGAGTGTGGTGGAGACAGATTCACACAGCGAGTGGTTTGTGTCTGGAGTGTGCTGCCTGAGTGTGTTGGAGACAGATTCACACAGTGACTGGTTAGGGTCTGGTGTGTGCTGCCTGAGAATGTGGTGGAGAGATTTACACAGAGTGTGTTTAGGGTCTGGAATGCGCTGTCAGAGAGTGTGGCACAGGCAGGTTCACACAGCGAGTGGTTAGGATCTGGAATGCACTGTCTGGGAGTGAGGTGAAGATGGATTCCCACAGTGAGTGATTAGGGCCTGGAACGCGCTGTCTGAAAGTGTGGTGGAGACAGATTCACACACCGAGTGGTTAGGTCTGGAAAGCACTGTCTGAGAGTGTGTTGGAGACAGATTCACACAGCGAGTGTTTAGGGTCTGGAATGCACTGTCTGAGAGTGCAGTGGAGACAGATTGACACAGTGAGTGGTTAGGGTCTGGAATGCACTGTCTGAGAGTGTGGTGGAGACAGATTCACACAGCGAGTGTTTAGGATCTGGAATGCACTGTCTGAGAGTGTGGCGCAGGCAAGTTTACACTGTGAGTGTTTAGGGTCTGGAACGTACTGTCTGGGAATGTGGCACAGGCAGGCTCACACAGCGAGTGCTTAGGATCTGGTATGCGCTTCCTGAGAGTGCGGTGGAGACATATTTACACAGTGAGTGTTCAGGGTCTGGAATGCACTGTCTGAGTGTGTGGCGCAGGCAGGTTCACACAGCGGTTGGCTCGGGTCTGGAATGCACTGTCTGAGAGTGTGGCGCAGGCAGGTTCACACAGCGGTTGGCTCGGGTCTGGAATGCACTGTCTGAGAGTGTGGCGCAGGCAGGTTAACACAGCGAGTGGTTAGTGCCTGGAATGCGCTGTTTCAGAGTGTGGCACAGGCAAGCTCGCACAGCGAGTGGTTAGGGTCTGGAATGTACTGTCTGGGAGTGTGGCGCACGCAGGTTCACACGGCAACGGCTTAGGATCTGGAATGTACTGTCTGAGAGTGTGGTGGAGACAGATTCACACAGCGAGTGGTTAGGATCTGGAATGCACTGTCGGAGAGTGTGGCGCAGGCATATTCACACAGCGAGTGGTTACAGTCTGGAATGCGCTGTCTGAGAGTTTGGTGGAGACAGATTCACACCACGAGTGGTTAGGGTCTGGAATGAACTGTCTGGGAGTTTGGCGCAGGCAGGTTCACACCGCGAGTGCTTCGGATCTGGAATGCGCTGCCTGAGCTTGTGGTGGAGACAGGTTCACGCAGCGAGTGGTTAGGGTCTGGAATGCACTGTCTAAGAGTGTGGTGGATACAGATTGACACAGCGAGTGGTTAGGGTTTGGAATGCACTGTCTGGGAGTGTGGCGCAGGCAGGTTCACACCGCGATGGGTTAGGGTCTAGAATGCATTGTCTGAGAGTGTGGCACAGGCAGGTTCATACAGCCAGTGGTTAGAGTCTGGAATGCGCTGCCTGAGAGTGTGGTGGAGACAGATTTACACAGCGAGTGGTTAGGGTTTGGAATGCACTGTCTGAGAGTGTGGTGGAGACAGGTTGACACAGCGAGTGGTTCGGGTCTGGAATGCACTGTCTGTGTGGCACAGGCAGGTTCACACAGCCACTGGCTAGGGTCTGGAATGTGCTGTCTGAGAGTGTTTTGGAGACAGATTCACACAGCAAGTGGTTAGGGTCTGGAGTGTGCTACCTGAGAATGTGGTGGAGACAGATTTACACAGCGAGTGGTTAGGGTCTGGAATGCACTGCCGGAGGGTGTGGTGGAGACAGATTCACACAGCGAGTGCTTCGGATCTGGACTGCACTGTCTGAGAGTGTGGCACAGGCAGGTTCACACAGTGAGTGGTTAGGGTCTGGAATGCACTGTCTGAGAGTGTGGTGGAGACAGATTCACACAGCGAGTGGTTAGGGTCTGGAATGTACTGTCTGAGAGTGTGGTGGAGACAGATTCACACAGTGAGTGGTTAGGGTCTGGAATGCGCTGTGAGTGTGTGGCGCAGGCAGGTTCACACATTGAGTGGTTAGAACATAGAACATAGAACATAGAAAGCCACAGCACAAACAGGCCCTTCGGCCCACAAGTTGCGCCGATCACATCCCCACCTCTAGGCCTATCTATAGCCCTCAATCCCATTAAATCCCATGTACTCATCCAGAAGTCTCTTAAAAGACCCCAACGAGTTTGCCTCCACCACCACCGACGTCAGCCGATTCCACTCACCCACCACCCTCTGAGTGAAAAACTTACCCCTGACATCTCCTCTGTACCTACCCCCCAGCACCTTAAACCTGTGTCCTCTCGTAGCAACCATTTCAGCCCTTGGAAATAGCCTCTGAGAGTCTACCCTATCCAGACCTCTCAACATCTTGTAAACCTCTATCAGGTCACCTCTCATCCTTCGTCTCTCCAGGGAGAAGAGACCAAGCTCCCTCAACCTATCCTCATAAGGCATGCCCCCCAATCCAGGCAACATCCTTGTAAATCTCCTCTGCACCCTTTCAATGGCTTCAACATCTTTCCTGTAATGAGGTGACCAGAACTGCGCGCAGTACTCCAAGTGGGGTCTAACCAGGGTCCTATAAAGCTGCAGCATTAGGGTCTGGAATACACTGTCTGGAAGTGTCGCGCAGGGAGGTTCGCACAGCGAGTGGTTCGGATCTGGAATGCACTGCCTGAGAGTGTGTTGGAGACAGATTCACACGGCGACTGGTTAGGGTCTGGAGTGCACTGTCTGAGAGTGTGGTGGAGACAGATTCACACGGCGACTGGTTAGGGTCTGGAGTGCACTGTCTGAGAGTGTGTTGGAGACAGATTCACACGGCGACTGGTTAGGGTCTGGAGTGCACTGTCTGAGATTGTGGCGCAGGCAGATTCACACAGAGAATGTTTAGGGTCCGGAATGCACTGTCGGAGAGTGTGGTGGGCACAGATTCACACAGTAAGTTGTTAGGGTCTGGAATGCACTATCTGAGAATGTGACACGGGCAGGTTAACACAGCGAGTGGTTCGCGTCTGGTATGCACTGTCTGAGAATGTGGTGGAGATAGATTCACACAGCAAGTTGTTAGGGTCTGGAATGCGCTGCCTGAGTGTGTGGCACAGGCAGGTTCACACATTGAGTGGTTAGGGTCTGGAATGCACTGTCTGAGAGTGTGGTGGAGACAGATTCACACAGCGAGTGGTTTGTGTCTGGAGTGTGCTGCCTGAGTGTGTTGGAGACAGATTCACACAGTGACTGGTTAGGGTCTGGTGTGTGCTGCCTGAGAATGTGGTGGAGAGATTTACACAGAGTGTGTTTAGGGTCTGGAATGCGCTGTCAGAGAGTGTGGCACAGGCAGGTTCACACAGCGAGTGGTTAGGATCTGGAATGCACTGTCTGGGAGTGAGGTGGAGATGGATTCCCACAGCGAGTGATTAGGGCCTGGAACGCGCTGTCTGAAAGTGTGGTGGAGACAGATTCACACACCGAGTGGTTAGGTCTGGAAAGCACTGTCTGAGAGTGTGTTGGAGACAGATTCACACAGCGAGTGTTTAGGGTCTGGAATGTACTGTCTGAGAGTGCAGTGGAGACAGATTGACACAGTGAGTGGTTAGGGTCTGGAATGCACTGTCTGAGAGTGTGGTGGAGACAGATTCACACAGCGAGTGTTTAGGATCTGGAATGCACTGTCTGAGAGTGTGGCGCAGGCAAGTTTACACTGTGAGTGTTTAGGGTCTGGAACGTACTGTCTGGGAATGTGGCACAGGCAGGCTCACACAGCGAGTGCTTAGGATCTGGTATGCGCTTCCTGAGAGTGCGGTGGAGACATATTTACACAGTGAGTGTTCAGGGTCTGGAATGCACTGTCTGAGTGTGTGGCGCAGGCAGGTTCACACAGCGGTTGGCTCGGGTCTGGAATGCACAGTCTGAGAGTGTGGCGCAGGCAGGTTAACACAGTGAGTGGTTAGTGCCTGGAATGCACAGTCTGAGAGTGCTGCACAGGCAGGTTAACACAGCGAGTGGTTACAGCCTGGAATGCGCTGCCTGAAAGTGCGGTGGAGACAGATTGACACAGTGAGTGGTTAGGGTCTGGAATGCACTGTCTGAGTGTGTGGTGGAGACAGATTCACACAGCAAGTGTTTCGGGTCTGGAATGCACCGTCTGAGAGTGTGGCACAGGCAGGTTCACAAAGTGAGTGGTTCGGTTCTGGAATGCGCTGTCTGAGAGTGTGCCACAAGCAGGTTCACACAGAGAGTGTTTAGTATCTGGAATGTACTGTCTGAGATTGTGGTGGAGATAGATTCACACAGTGAGTGGTTTGGGTCCGCAATGCACTGTCTGAGAGTGTGGCGCAGGTACGTTCACACAGCGATGGTTTAGGGTCTAGAATGCATTGTCTGAGAGTGTGGTGGAGACAGATTCACACAGCGAGTGGTTCGCGTCTGGTATGCGCTGCCTGAGAGTGTGGTGCGGACAGATTTACACAGCGAGTTTTTAGGGTCTGGAATGCGCTGCCTGAGTGTGTGGCACAGGCAGGTTCACACATTGAGTGGTTAGGGTCTGGAATGCACTGTCTGAGAGTGTGGTGGAGACAGATTCACACAGCGAGTGGTTTGTGTCTGGAGTGTGCTGCCTGAGTGTGTTGGAGACAGATTCACACAGTGACTGGTTAGGGTCTGGTGTGTGCTGCCTGAGAATGTGGTGGAGAGATTTACACAGAGTGTGTTTAGGGTCTGGAATGCGCTGTCAGAGAGTGTGGCACAGGCAGGTTCACACAGCGAGTGGTTAGGATCTGGAATGCACTGTCTGGGAGTGAGGTGAAGATGGATTCCCACAGCGAGTGATTAGGGCCTGGAACGCGCTGTCTGAAAGTGTGGTGGAGACAGATTCACACAGCGAGTGGTTAGGATCTGGAATGCACTGTCTGGGAGTGAGGTGGAGATGGATTCCCACAGCGAGTGATTAGGGCCTGGAACGCGCTGTCTGAAAGTGTGGTGGAGACAGATTCACACACCGAGTGGTTAGGTCTGGAAAGCACTGTCTGAGAGTGTGTTGGAGACAGATTCACACAGCGAGTGTTTAGGGTCTGGAATGCACTGTCTGAGAGTGCAGTGGAGACAGATTGACACAGTGAGTGGTTAGGGTCTGGAATGCACTGTCTGAGAGTGTGGTGGAGACAGATTCACACAGCGAGTGTTTAGGATCTGGAATGCACTGTCTGAGAGTGTGGCGCAGGCAAGTTTACACTGTGAGTGTTTAGGGTCTGGAACGTACTGTCTGGGAATGTGGCACAGGCAGGCTCACACAGCGAGTGCTTAGGATCTGGTATGCGCTTCCTGAGAGTGCGGTGGAGACATATTTACACAGTGAGTGTTCAGGGTCTGGAATGCACTGTCTGAGTGTGTGGCGCAGGCAGGTTCACACAGCGGTTGGCTCGGGTCTGGAATGCACTGTCTGAGAGTGTGGCGCAGGCAGGTTCACACAGCGGTTGGCTCGGGTCTGGAATGCACTGTCTGAGTGTGTGGCGCAGGCAGGTTCACACAGCGGTTGGCTCGGGTCTGGAATGCACTGTCTGAGTGTGTGGCGCAGGCAGGTTCACACAGCGGTTGGCTCGGGTCTGGAATGCACTGTCTGAGAGTGTGGCGCAGGCAGGTTCACACAGCGGTTGGCTCGGGTCTGGAATGCACTGTCTGAGAGTGTGGCGCAGGCAGGTTCACACAGCGGTTGGCTCGGGTCTGGAATGCACTGTCTGAGAGTGTGGCGCAGGCAGGTTCACACAGCGGTTGGCTCGGGTCTGGAATGCACTGTCTGAGAGTGTGGCGCAGGCAGGTTCACACAGCGGTTGGCTCGGGTCTGGAATGCACTGTCTGAGAGTGTGGCGCAGGCAGGTTCACACAGCGGTTGGCTCGGGTCTGGAATGCACTGTCTGAGGGTGTGGTGGAGCCAGGTTCACACAGCGAGTGGTTAGTGCCTGGAATGCACAGTCTGAGAGTGCGGCGCAGGCAGGTTAACACAGCGAGTGGTTAGCATCTGGAATGCGCTGTTTCAGAGTGTGGCACAGGCAAGCTCGCACAGCGAGTGGTTAGGGTCTGGAATGTACTGTCTGAGAGTGTGGTGGAGACAGATTCACACAGCGAGTGGTTAGGATCTGGAATGCACTGTCGGAGAGTGTGGCGCAGGCATATTCACACAGCGAGTGGTTACAGTCTGGAATGCGCTGTCTGAGAGTTTGGTGGAGACAGATTCACACCACGAGTGGTTAGGGTCTGGAATGAACTGTCTGGGAGTGTGGCGCAGGCAGGTTCACACCGCGAGTGCTTCGGATCTGGAATGCGCTGTCTGAGAGTGTGGTGGAGACAGATTCACACAGTGAGTGTTCAGGGTCTGGAATGCACTGTCTGAGTGTGTGGCGCAGGCAGGTTCACACAGCGGTTGGTTCGCGTCTGGAATGCACTGTCTGAGAGTGTGGTGGAGCCAGGTTCACACAGCGAGTGGTTAGGGCCTGGAATGCACTGTCTGAGAGTGTGGTGGAGACAGGTTGAGACAGTGAGTGGTTAGGGTCAGGAATGCACTGAGAGTGTGGTGTAAACAGATTCACACAGCGAGTGGTTAGTGTCTGGAATGCGCTGTCTGAGAGTGCGGTGCAGGCAGATTCACACAGCGAGTGGTTACGATCTGGAATGTACTGTCTGGGAGTGTGGCGCAAGCAGGTTCACACGGCAATGGCTTAGGATCTGGAATGTACTGTCTGAGAGTGTGGTGGATACAGATTGACACAGCGAGTGGTTAGGGTTTGGAATGCACTGTCCGAGAGTGTGGTGGATACAGATTGACACAGCGAGTGGTTAGGGTTTGGAATGCACTGTCCGAGAGTGTGGTGGATACAGATTGACACAGCGAGTGGTTAGGGTCTGGAATGCACTGTCCGAGAGTGTGGTGGATACAGATTGACACAGCGAGTGGTTAGGGTTTGGAATGCACTGTCTGGGAGTGTGGTGGAGACAGATTCAGACAGCGAGTGGTTAGGGTCTGGAATGTACTATCTGGGAGTGTGGTGCAAGCAGGTTCACACGGCAACTGCTTCGGATCTGGAATGTACTGTCTGAGAGTTTGGTGGAGACAGATTGACAGAGTGAGTGGTAAGGGTCTGGAATGCACTGTGTATGGGGCACAGGCAGGTTCACACAGCGAGTGGTTAGGATCTGGAATGCACTGTCTGAGAATGTGGTGGAGACAGATTGACACAGTGAGTGGTTAGGGTCTGGAATGCGCTGTCTGAGAGTGTGGTGGAGACACATTCCCACAGCGAGTGGTTAAGATCTGGAATGCACTGTCTGGGAGTGTGGCACCGGCAGGTTCATACGGTGAGTGCTTAGGATCTGGAATGCACTGTCTGAGAATGTGGCATGGGCAGGTTAACACAGCGAGTGGTTAGAGTCTGGAATGCGCTGCCTGGGAGTGTGGTGGAGACAGGTTCATGCAGCGAGTGGTTAGGGTCTGGAATGTACTGTCTGAAAGTGTGGTGGAGACAGATTCACACAGTGAGTGGTTAGGATCTGGAATGCACTGTCTGAGTGTGTGGTGGAGACAGATTCACACCGTGACTGGTTAGGGCCTGGAATGCACTGTCTGAGAATGTGGCACAGGCAGTTTAACACATCGAGTGTTTAGGGTCTGGAATGCACTGTCTGGGCGTGTTGTGGAGATAGGTTCATACAGCGAGTGGTTAGTGTCTGGAATATACTGTCTGAGAGTCTGGTGGAGACAGATTCACACAGCGAGTGGTGAGGGTCTGGATTGCGCTGTCTAAGAGAGTGGTACAGGCATGTTCACACAGTGAGTGGTTGGAGTCTGGAATGCGCTGTCTGAGTGTGTGGTGGAGACAGGTTCACACAGCGACTGATTAGGTTCTGGAATGCACTCTCTGAAAGTGTGATGGAGACAGGTTCACACCACGAGTGCAGAGGATCTCGAATGCTCTGTCTGAGAATGTGGCGCTGTAGATTCTCACAGCAAGTGGTTAGGATCTGGAATGCACTGTCTGGGAATGTGGTGGAGCCAGGTTCACACAGCGAGTGGCTGGGGTCTGAAATGTAATGTCTGCGAGTGTGGCGCAGGAAGGTTCACACAGTAAGTGCTTAGGGTCCGGAATGAGAGTGTGCTGGAGACAGGTTCACACCGTGAGTGGTTAGGCTCTGGAATGCACTGTCTGAGAGTGTGGCGCAGGCATACTCACACAGAGAATGGTTAGGGTTTGGAATGCATGGTCTGAGTGTGTGATGGAGATAGGTTCACTCAGCGAGTGCTTAGGATCTGGAATGCACTGTCTGAGAGTGTGGCACAGGCAGGTTCACACAGCCAGTGGTTAAGGTCTGGAGTGCACTGACTGAGAGGGTGTTGGAGACAGATTCACACAGCGAGTGGTTAGGGTTTGGAATGCACTGTCCGAGAGTGTGGTGGAGACAGATTCACACAGTGAGTGGTTAGGGTTTGGAATGCACTGTCTGAGAGTGTGGTGGAGACAGATTCACACAGTGAGTGGTTAGGGTTTGGAATGCACTGTCCGAGAGTGTGGTGGAGACAGATTCACACAGTGAGTGGTTAGGGTCTGGAATGCACTGTCTGGGCGTGTTGTGGAGACAGATTCACTAAGCGAGTGGTTAGTGTCTGGAATGCGCTGTCTGACAGTGAGGTGGAGACTGATTCCCACAGCAAGTGGTTAGGATCTGGAATGCACTGTCTGAGAGTATGGTGGAGACTGATTTACACAGCGAGAGGTTAGGGACTGGAATGCACTATCTAAAAGAGTGGCGCACGCATGTTCACACAGTGAGTGGTTGGGGTCTGGAATGCGCTGTCTGAGAATGTGGTGGAGACAGGTTCACACAACGACTGATTAGGGTCTGGAATGCGCTGTCTGAAAGTGTGATGGAGACAGGTTCACACCACGAGTGCAGAGGATCTCGAATGTTCTGTCCGAGAATGTGGCGCTGTAGATTCTCACAGTGAATGGTTAGGATCTGGAATGCACTGTCTGGGAGTCTGGTGGAGACAGGTTCACTCAGCGAGTGCTTAGGGTCTGCGGTGTGCTGCCTGAGAATGTGGTGGAGACAGATTTACACAGCGAGTGGTTAGGATCTGGAACGCACTGTCTGAGAGTGTGGTGGAGACACATTCCCACAGCGAGTGGTTAAGATCTGGAATGCACTGTCTGAGTGTGTGGTGGAGACAGATTCACACAGCAAGTGTTTCGGGTCTGGAATGCACCGTCTGAGAGTGTGGCACAGGCAGGTTCACAAAGTGAGTGGTTCGGTTCTGGAATGCGCTGTCTGAGAGTGTGCCACAAGCAGGTTCACACAGAGAGTGTTTAGTATCTGGAATGTACTGTCTGAGATTGTGGTGGAGATAGATTCACACAGTGAGTGGTTTGGGTCCGCAATGCACTGTCTGAGAGTGTGGCGCAGGTACGTTCACACAGCGATGGTTTAGGGTCTAGAATGCATTGTCTGAGAGTGTGGTGGAGACAGATTCACACAGCGAGTGGTTAGGGTCTGGAGTGCACTGTCTGATGGTGTGGCGCAGGCAGGTTCACACCGCGTGTGCTTAGGATCTGGAATGCACTGTCTGAGAATGTGGTGGAGACAGATTCACACCACGAGTGCTTAGGATCTGGAATGCACTGTCTGAGAGTGTGGCACAGGCAGGTTCACACAGCCAGTGGTTAGGGTCTGGAATGCGCTGTATGAGCGTGTGGTGCAGGCAGGTTCACATGGCGAGTGGTTAGGGTCTGGAATGCATTGTCTGAGAGTGTGGTGGAGACAGATTCACACAGCGAGTGGTTCGCGTCTGGTATGCGCTGCCTGAGAGTGTGGTGCGGACAGATTTACACAGCGAGTGTTTAGGGTCTGGAATGCGCTGCCTGAGAGTGTGGTGGAGACAGATTCACACAGCGAGTGGTTTGTGTCTGGAGTGTGCTGCCTGAGTGTGTTGGAGACAGATTCACACAGTGACTGGTTAGGGTCTGGTGTGTGCTGCCTGAGAATGTGGTGGAGAGATTTACACAGAGTGTGTTTAGGGTCTGGAACGCGCTGTCAGAGAGTGTGGCACAGGCAGGTTCACACAGCGAGTGGTTAGGATCTGGAATGCACTGTCTGGGAGTGAGGTGGAGATGGATTCCCACAGCGAGTGATTAGGGCCTGGAACGCGCTGTCTGAAAGTGTGGTGGAGACAGATTCACACACCGAGTGGTTAGGTCTGGAAAGCACTGTCTGAGAGTGTGTTGGAGACAGATTCACACAGCGAGTGTTTAGGGTCTGGAATGCACTGTCTGAGAGTGCAGTGGAGACAGATTGACACAGTGAGTGGTTAGGGTCTGGAATGCACTGTCTGAGAGTGTGGTGGAGACAGATTCACACAGCGAGTGTTTAGGATCTGGAATGCACTGTCTGAGAGTGTGGCGCAGGCAAGTTTACACTGTGAGTGTTTAGGGTCTGGAACGTACTGTCTGGGAATGTGGCACAGGCAGGCTCACACAGCGAGTGCTTAGGATCTGGTATGCGCTTCCTGAGAGTGCGGTGGAGACATATTTACACAGTGAGTGTTCAGGGTCTGGAATGCACTGTCTGAGTGTGTGGCGCAGGCAGGTTCACACAGCGGTTGGCTCGGGTCTGGAATGCACTGTCTGAGTGTGTGGCGCAGGCAGGTTCACACAGCGGTTGGCTCGGGTCTGGAATGCACTGTCTGAGAGTGTGGCGCAGGCAGGTTCACACAGCGGTTGGCTCGGGTCTGGAATGCACTGTCTGAGAGTGTGGCGCAGGCAGGTTCACACAGCGGTTGGCTCGGGTCTGGAATGCACTGTCTGAGAGTGTGGCGCAGGCAGGTTCACACAGCGGTTGGCTCGGGTCTGGAATGCACTGTCTGAGAGTGTGGTGGAGCCAGGTTCACACAGCGAGTGGTTAGTGCCTGGAATGTACTGTCTGGGAGTGTGGCGCACGCAGGTTCACACGGCAACGGCTTAGGATCTGGAATGTACTGTCTGAGAGTGTGGTGGAGACAGATTGACACAGCAAGTGGTTAGGGTCTGGAATGCACTGTCTAAGAGTGTGGTGGATACAGATTGACACAGCGAGTGGTTAGGGTTTGGAATGCACTGTCTGGGAGTGTGGCGCAGGCAGGTTCACACCGCGATGGGTTAGGGTCTAGAATGCATTGTCTGAGAGTGTGGCACAGGCAGGTTCATACAGCCAGTGGTTAGAGTCTGGAATGCGCTGCCTGAGAGTGTGGTGGAGACAGATTTACACAGCGAGTGTTTTGGGTCTGGAATGCACTGTATGAGTGTGTGGTGCAGGCAGGTTCACATGGCGAGTGGTTAAGGTCTGGAGTGTGCTGTTTGAGAGTGTGGTGGAGACAGATTCACACAGCGAGTGGTTAGGGTTTGGAATGCACTGTCTGAGAGTGTGGTGGAGACAGGTTGACACAGTGAGTGGTTCGGGTCTGGAATGCACTGTCTGTGTGGCACAGGCAGGTTCACACAGCCACTGGCTAGGGTCTGGAATGTGCTGTCTGAGAGTGTTTTGGAGACAGATTCACACAGCAAGTGGTTAGAGTCTGGAGTGTGCTACCTGAGAATGTGGTGGAGACAGATTTACACAGCGAGTGGTTAGGGTCTGGAATGCACTGCCGGAGGGTGTGGTGGAGACAGATTCACACAGCGAGTGCTTCGGATCTGGACTGCACTGTCTGAGAGTGTGGCACAGGCAGGTTCACACAGTGAGTGGTTAGAACATAGAACATAGAACATAGAACATAGAAAGCCACAGCACAAACAGGCCCTTCGGCCCACAAGTTGCGCCGATCACATCCCCACCTCTAGGCCTATCTATAGCCCTCAATCCCATTAAATCCCATGTACTCATCCAGAAGTCTCTTAAAAGACCCCAACGAGTTTGCCTCCACCACCACCGACGTCAGCCGATTCCACTCACCCACCACCCTCTGAGTGAAAAACTTACCCCTGACATCTCCTCTGTACCTACCCCCCAGCACCTTAAACCTGTGTCCTCTCGTAGCAACCATTTCAGCCCTTGGAAATAGCCTCTGAGAGTCTACCCTATCCAGACCTCTCAACATCTTGTAAACCTCTATCAGGTCACCTCTCATCCTTCGTCTCTCCAGGGAGAAGAGACCAAGCTCCCTCAACCTATCCTCATAAGGCATGCCCCCCAATCCAGGCAACATCCTTGTAAATCTCCTCTGCACCCTTTCAATGGCTTCAACATCTTTCCTGTAATGAGGTGACCAGAACTGCGCGCAGTACTCCAAGTGGGGTCTAACCAGGGTCCTATAAAGCTGCAGCATTAGGGTCTGGAATACACTGTCTGGAAGTGTCGCGCAGGGAGGTTCGCACAGCGAGTGGTTCGGATCTGGAATGCACTGCCTGAGAGTGTGTTGGAGACAGATTCACACGGCGACTGGTTAGGGTCTGGAGTGCACTGTCTGAGAGTGTGGTGGAGACAGATTCACACGGCGACTGGTTGGGGTCTGGAGTGCACTGTCTGAGAGTGTGTTGGAGACAGATTCACACGGCGACTGGTTAGGGTCTGGAGTGCACTGTCTGAGATTGTGGCGCAGGCAGATTCACACAGAGAATGTTTAGGGTCCGGAATGCACTGTCGGAGAGTGTGGTGGGCACAGATTCACACAGTAAGTTGTTAGGGTCTGGAATGCACTATCTGAGAATGTGACACGGGCAGGTTAACACAGCGAGTGGTTAGGGTCTGGAATGCACTGTCTGAGAATGTGGTGGAGATAGATTCACACAGCAAGTTGTTAGGGTCTGGAATGCACTATCTGAGAATGTGGCACGGGCAGGTTAACACAGCGAGTGGTTAGGATCTGGAATGCACTGCCTGAGAGTGTGTTGGAGACAGATTCACACAGTGACTGGTTAGGGTCTGGTGTGTGTTGCCTGAGAATGTGGTGGAGACAAATTTACACAGAGTGTGTTTAGGGTCTGGAATGCGCTGTCAGAGAGTGGGGCACAGGCAAAGAACAAAGAACAATACAGCACAGGAACAGGCCCTTCGGCCCTCCAAGCCCGTGCCGCTCCCTGGTCCAAACTAGACCATTCTTTTGTATCCCTCCATTCCCACTCCGTTCATATGGCTATCTAGATAAGTCTTAAACATTCCCAGTGTGTCCGCCTCCACCACCTTGCCTGTCAGCGCATTCCAGGCCCCCACCACCCTGTGTGTAAAATATGTCCTTCTGATATCTGTGTTAAACCTCCTCCCCTTCACCTTGAACCTATGATCCCTCGTGAACGTCACCACCGACCTGGGGAAAAGCTTCCCACCGTTCACCCTATCTATGCCTTTCATAATTTTATACACCTCTATTAGGTCTCCCCTCATCCTCCGTCTTTCCAGGGAGAACAACCCCAGTTTACCCAATCTCTCCTCATAACTAAGCCCCTCCATACCAGGCAACATCCTGGTAAACCTCCTCTGTACTGTCTCCAAAGCCTCCACGTCCTTCTGGTAGTGTGGTGACCAGAACTGGGCGCAGTATTCCAAATGCGGCCGAACCAACGTTCTATACAACTGCAACATCAGACCCCAACTTTTATACTCTATGCCCCGTCCTATAAAGGCAAGCATGCCATATGCCTTCTTCACCACCTTCTCCACCTGTGACGTCACCTTCAAGGATCTGTGGACTTGCACACCCAGGTCCCTCTGCGTATCTACACCCTTTATGGTTCTGCCATTTATCGTATAGCTCCTCCCGACATTATTTCTACCAAAATGCATCACTTCGCATTCATCAGGATTGAACTCCATCTGCCATTTCTTTGCCCAAATTTCCAGCCTATCTATATCCTTCTGTAGCCTCTGACAATGCTCCTCACTATCTGCAAGTCCTGCCAATTTTGTGTCGTCCGCAAACTTACTGATCACCCCAGTTACACCTTCTTCCAGATCATTTATACAAATCACAAACAGCAGAGGTCCCAATACAGAGCCCTGCGGAACACCACTAGTCACAGGCCTCCAGCCGGAAAAAGACCCTTCCACTACCACCCTCTGTCTTCTGTGACCAAGCCAGTTCTCCACCCATCTAGCCACCTCCCCCTTTATCCCATGAGATCCAACCTTTTGCACCAGCCTACCATGAGGGACTTTGTCAAACGCTTTACTAAAGTCCATATAGACGACATCCACAGCCCTTCCCTCGTCAACCATTCTAGTCACTTCTTCAAAAAACTCCACCAGGTTAGTGAGGCATGACCTCCCTCTCACAAAACCATGCTGACTATCATTAATGAGTTTATTCCTTTCTAAATGCGCATACATCCTATCTCTAAGAATCTTCTCCAACAACTTCCCCACCACGGACATCAATCTCACCGGCTCATAATTACCCAGGTTATCCTTCCTACCCTTCTTAAAGAACGGGACCACATTAGCTATCCTCCAATCCTCTGGTACCTCACCTATTTCCAGTGACGAGACAAAGATTTGCGTCAGAGGCCCAGCGATTTCATCTCTCGTCTCCCTGAGCAGCCTTGGATAGATTCCATCAGGCCCTGGGGATTTGTCAGTCTTTATATTCTCTAACAAACCTAACACTTCCTCCCTTGTAATGGAGATTTTCTCCAACGGTTCAACACTCCCCTCCGAGACACTCCCAGTCAACACATCCCTCTCCTTTGTGAATACCAACGCAAAGTATTCATTTAGGATCTCCCCTACTTCTTTGGGCTCCAAGCATAATTCCCCACTTATGTCCCTGAGAGGTCCGATTTTTTCCCTGACAACCCTTTTGTTCCTAACGTATGAATAAAATGCCTTGGGATTCTCCTTAATCCTGTCTGCCAAGGACATTTCATGACCCCTTTTTAGAACATAGAATATAGAACAGTACAGCACAGAACAGGCCCTTCGGCCCACGATGTTGTGCCGAGCTTTGTCTGACACCCAAATCAAGCTATTTTG
>NW_027594627.1:0-15000 GCF_964213995.1 Mustelus asterias | reverse complement strand
AACACTCCCAGGAGAGATACAGCAAGGCTTTAGATACAGAGTAAAGCTCCCTCGACACTGTCACCATCAAACACTCCTACGACAGATACAGCACGGGATTAGATACAGAGTAAAGCTCCCTCGACACTGTCCCCATCAAATACTCCCAGGACAGGTACAGCACGGGGTTTGATTCAGAATAAAGCTCCCTCGACAATGTCCCGATCAAACACTCCCAGGACAGGTACAGCACGGGGTTAGATTCAGAGTAAAGCTCCCTCGACACTGTCCCCATCAAATACTCCCAGGACAGGTACAGCACGGGGTTAGATGCAGAGTGAAGCTCACTCTACACTGTCCCCATTATACACTCCCAGGATAGGTACAGCATGGAGTTAGATACAGAGTAAAGCTCCCCCGACACTGTCGCCATCAAAAACTCCCAGGACAGGGACAGCACGGGGTTAGATACAGAGTAAAGCTCCCTCGACACTGACCCCATCAAACACTCGCAGGACAAGTACAGCACGGGGTTAGATCCAGAGTAAAGTTCCCTCTAAACTGTTCCCCATCAAACACTCCCAGGACAGGCAAGGAAAGCGGTTAGATACAGAGTAAAGTTCCCTCTCCACTCTCCCCCATCAAAAACTCCCAGGACAGGTAGAGCACGGGGTTAGATACAGAGTAAAGCTCCCTCTCCACTCTCCCCCATCAAAAACTCCCAGGACAGGTACAGCACGGGGTTAGATACAGAGTAAAGCTCCCTCTACACCGTCCCCAACAAACACTCCCAGAACTGGTACAGCACGGGGTTAGATACAGAGTAAAGCTCCCTCGACACTGTCCCCATCAAACACTGCCAGGATAGGTACAGCACGGGGCTAGATACAGAGTAAAGCTCCCTCGACACTGTCCCCATCAAACACACCCAGGACAGGTACAGCACATGGTTAAATACAGAATAAAGCTCCCTCTAAACTGTCCCCCATCAAACACTCCCAGGAAAAGCAAGGAAAGAGGTTAGATACAGAGTAAAGCTCCCTCTACACTCTCCGCATCAAACAGTCCCAGGACAGGTACAGCACGGGTTTAGATACAGAGTAAAGCACCCTCACCACTGTCCGCCATCAAACACTCCCAGGACAGGTACAGCACGGAGTTTGATACAGAGTCAAGCTCCCTCTCCACCGTCCCCATCAAACACTCCCAGAACTGGTACAGCACGGCGTTAGATACAGAGTAATGCTCCCTCTACACTGTCCGCATCAAACACTCCCAGGACAGGTACAGCATGGGGTGAGATACAGAGTAAAGCTCCCTCGACACTGCCCCCATCAAACACTCCCAGGACAGGTACAGCACGGGGTTAGATACAGAGTAAGCTCCCTCGACACTGTCCCCATCAAACACTCCAGGGGCAGGTACAGCACGGGGCTAGATACAGAGTAAAGCTCCCTCTACACTGTCCCCATCAAACACTCCCAGGACAGGTACAGCACGGGGTTAGATACAGAGTAAAGCTGCCTCTCCACTGTCCCATCAAACACTCCCAGGACAGGTGCAGCACGGGGTTAGATACAGAGTAAAGCTCCCTCTACACTGTCCCCATCAAACACTCCCAGGACAGGTACAGCACGGGGTTTGATACAGAGTCAAGCTCCCTCTACACCGTCCCCATCAAACACTCCCACAACAGGTACAGCACGGGGTTAGATACAGAGTAAAGCTCCCTCGACACTGTCCCCATTAAACACTCCAGTGACAGGTACAGCACGGGGCGAGATACAGAGTAAAGCTCCCTCTACACTGTCCGCATCAAACACTCCCAGGGCAGGTACAGCACGGGGTTAAATACAGAGTAAAGCTCCCTCTACACTGTCCCCATCAAACACATCCAGGACAGGTACAGCACGGGGTTAAATACAGAGTAAAGCTCCCTCTAAACTCTCCCCCATCAAACACTCCCAGGACAGGCAAGGAAAGGGGTGAGATACAGAGTAAAGCTCCCTCTCCACTGTCGCCATCAAACAGTCCCAGGACAGGTACAGCACGGGGTTAGATACAGAGTAAAGCTCCCTCTCCACTGTCCCCCATCAAACACTCCCAGGACAGGTACAGCACGGAGTTTGATGCAGAATCAAGCTCCCTCTCCACCGTCCCCATCAAACACTCCCAGAACTGGTACAGCACTGCGTTAGATACAGAGTGAAGCTCCCTCTACACTGTCCGCATCAAACACTCCCAGGGCTGGGACAGCATGGGGTGAGATACAGAGTAAAGCTCCCTCTACACTGCCCCCATCACACACTCCCCGGATAGCTGCAGCACGGGGTTTCACACAGAGTAAAGCTCCCTCGACACTGTCCCCATCAAACACTCCAGGGGCAGGTACAGCACGGGGCTAGATACAGAGTTAAGCTCGGTCTTCACTGTCCCCTTCAAACCCTCCTAGGACAGGTACAGCAAGGGGTTAGATCCAGAGTCAATCTCCCTCTACACCGTCCCCATCAAACACTCCCAGAACAGGTACAGCACGGGGTTCGATACAGAGTAAAGCTCCCTCGACACTGTCCCCATCAAACACTCCAGGGACAGGTACAGCACGGGGCTAGATACAGAGTAAAGCTCCCTCCACACTGTCCCCATCAAACACTCCAGGGACAGGTACAGCACGGGGTTAGATACAGAGTAAAGCTCCCTCTACACTGTCCCAATCAAACACACCCAGGACAGGTATCGCACGGGGTTAAATACAGAGTAAAGCTCCCTCTAAACAGTCCCCCATCAAACACTCCCAGGACAGGCAAGGAAAGGGGTTAGATACAGAGTAAAGCTCCCTCTACACTGTCCCCATCAAACAGTCCCAGGACAGGTACAGCATGGGGTGAGATACAGAGTAAAGCTCCCTCTCCACTGCCCCCATCAAACACTCCCCGGATAGCTGCAGCATGGGGTTTCACACAGAGTAAAGCTCCCTCGACACTGTCCCCATCAAACACTCCAGGGGCAGGTACAGCACGGGGCTAGATGCAGAGAAAAGCTCCCTCGACACTGTCCCCTTCAAACACTCCCAGGACAGGTACAGCACGGGGTTAGATCTAAAGTAAAGCTCCCTCTGCACTGTCCCCATCAAACACTCCCAGGACAGGGACAGCAAAGGGGTTAGATACAGAGTAAAGCTCCCTCTACACTGCCCCCCGTCAAACACTCCAAGGAGAGGTACAGCACGGGGATAGATACAGAGTAAAGCTCCCTCTAATCTGTCCCCCATCAAACACTCCCAGGACAGATACAGCACGGGGTTAGATAGAGAAAAGCTCCCTCTACACTTTCCCCATGAAACACTCCCAGGACAGGTGCAGCATGGGATTAGATACAGAGTAAAGCTCGCTGTACACTGTCCCCAACAAACACACCCAGGAAAGGTGGAGCATGGGGTTAGATACAGAGTAAAGCTCCCACGACACTGTCCGCATCAAACACAACCAGGACAGATACAGCACGGGGTTCGATACAGAGTAAAGCTCCCTGTACACTGTCCCCATGAAACACACTCAGGACAGGTGCAGCACGGGGTGAGATACAGAGTAAAGCTCCCTCGACACTGTCCCCATCAAACACTCACAGGACAGGTACAGCACAGGGATAGATACAGAGTAATGCTCCTTCTAACCTGTCCCCCATCAAACACTCCCAGAACAGGTACAGCACGGGATTACATAAAGAGTAAAGCTCCCTCTACACTGTCCCCACCAAACACACCCAGGACAGGTACAGCACGGGGTTAGATACAGAATAAAGCTCCCCCGACACTGTCCCCACCAATCACACTCAGTACAGGTACAGCATGGGGTAACATAAAGAGTAAAGCTCCCTCTACACCGTTCCCATCCAACAATCCCAGGACATGTACAGCACGGGGTTCGATACAGAGTAAAGCTCTCTCTCCACTGTCGCCATTAAATACTCCCAGGACAGATACAGCACAGGGATAGATGAAGAGTGAAGCTCACTCTACACTGTCCAGATCAAACAATTCCCAGGATAGATACACCATGGAGTGAGATACAGAGTAAAGCTCCCTCTACACTGTCGCCATTAAATACTCCCAGGACAGATAAAGCAAGGCATTAGATGCAGAGTAAAGCTGCCTCGACACTGTCCCCTTCGTACACTCCCAGGACAGATACAGCACGGGGTTAGATACAGAGTAAAGCTCCCTCGGCACTGTCCCCATCAAACACTCCTACGACAGATACAGCACGGGATTAGATACAGAGTAAAGCTCCCTCTGCACTGTCCCCCATCAAATACTCCCAGGACAGGTCCAGCACGGTGTTAGATACAGAGTAAAACTCCCTCTACACCGTCCCCATCAGACACTCCCAGGACAGGTACAGCACGGGGTTAGATACAGAGTAAAGCTCCCTCGACACTGTCCCCATCAAACACTCCCAGGACGGGTACAGCACGGGGTTAGATACAGAGTAATGCTCCCTCTACGCTGTCCCCTTCAAACACTCCCAGGACAGGTACAGCACGGGGTTAGATACAGAGTAAAGCTCCCTCTACACTGTCCCCTTCAAAGACTCCCAGGACATGTACAGCACGGGGTGAGATCCAGAGTAAAGCTCCCTCTACAGTGTCCCCATCAAACACTCCCAGGACAGGGACAGCACGGGGTTCGATACAGAGTAAAGCTCCCTCTACACTTTCCCACATCAAACACTCCCAGGATTGATACAGCATGGAGTTAGACACAGAGTAAAGCTCCCTCGACACTGCCCGCATCAAACACTCCCAGGACAGGTACAGCACGGGGTTAGATACAGAGTAAAGTTCCCTCTACACTGTCCCCATCAAACACTCTCAGGATAGGTCCAGCACAGGGTGAGATACAGAGTAAAGCTCCCTCTGCACTGTCCGCATCACACACTCCCTGGACAGGTACAGTACGGGATTAGATGCAAAGTAAAGTTCCCTCTACACTGTCCCCATCAAACACTCCCAGGACAGGTACAGCACAGCGTTAGATACAGAGTAAAGCTCCCTCTACACTGCCCCCATCAAACACTCCCAGGACAGTTACAGCACGGGGTTAGATACAGAGTAAAGCTCCCTCTGCACTGTCCACATCAAACACTCTCAGGACAGGTGGAGCACGGGGTTAGATACAGAGAAAAGCTCCCTCTGCACTGTCCCCATCAAACACCCCCAGGACATGTTCAGCATGGGGTTACAGAATAAAGCTCCCTGCACACTGTCCCCATCAAACTCACACAGGACAGATACAGCACGGGGTTAGATACAGAGAAAAGCTCCCTCTACACTGTCCCCATCAAACACCCCCAGGACATGTTCAGCATGGGGTTACAGAATAAAGCTCCCTGCACACTGTCCCCATCAAACACCCCCAGGACAGACACAGCACGGGTTTAGATACAAAGTAAAGTTCCCTCTGCACTGTCCCCATCAAATAGTCCCAGGACAGATAGAGCACGGGGTTTGATGCAGAGTAAAGCTCCCTCTGCACTGTCCCCATCACACACTCCCAGGAATGGTACAGCACGGGGTTAGATACAGAGTAAAGCTCCCTCTACACTGTCCACATCACACACTCCCAGGACAGGTACAGCACAGGGTTAGATACAGAGTAAAGCTCCCTCCACACTGTCCCCATCAAACACTGCCAGGACAGGTACAGCACGGGGCTAGATATAGAGTAAAGCTACCTCCACACTGTCCCCATCAAACACTCCCAGGACAGGTACAGCACGGGGTTAGATACAGAGTAAAGCTCCCTCTACACTGTCCCCATCAAACACTCCCAGGATAGATACAGCACGGGGTTAGATACAGAGTAAAGGTCCCTCCACACTGTCCCCATCAAACACTCGCAGGACAGGTACAGCACGGGGTTAGATGGAGAGTAAAACCCCCTCTACACTGTCCCCATCAAACACTCACAGGACATGTTCAGCATGGGGTTACAGATTAAAGCTCCCTGCACACTGTCCCCATCAAACACACACAGGACAGATACAACACGGGGTTAGATACAGAGTAAAGCTCCCTCTGCACTGTCCCCATCAAACACACACAGGACAGATACAACACGGGGTTAGATACAGAGTAAAGCTCCCTCTGCACTGTCCTCATCAAACACACACAGGACAGATACAACACGGGGTTAGATACAGATTAAAGCTCCCTCTACACTGACCCCATCAAACACTCCCAGGACAGATAGAGCATGGGGTTAGATACAGAGTAAAGCTCCCTCTACACTGTCCCCATCAAACACGCCCAGGACAGATAGAGCATGGGGTTAGATACAGAGTAAAGCTCCCTCTATACTGTCCCCTACCAAACACTCCCTGGACAGGTAGAGCACGGAGTTCGATACAGAGTAAAGCTCCCTCTACACTGTCCCCATCAAACACATCCAGGACAGGAACAGCACGGGGTGAGGTACCCAGAAACGAACCCTCTACACTGTCCCGATCAAATATTCCCAGGACAGGTACAGCACGGGGTTAGATACAAAGTAAAGTTCCATCTACACTGTCCCCATCAATCACTCCCAGGACAAGGACAGCATGGGCTCGGTCCAGGATAAAGTTCCCTCTGCACTGTCCGCATCACACACTCCCTGGACTGGTACAGCACGGGGTTAGATGCAAAGTAAAGTTCCCTCTACACTGTCCCCATCAAACACTCCCAGGACAGGTACAGCACAGGGTTAGATACAGAGTAAAGCTCCCTCTACACTGTCCCCATCAAACACTCCCAGGACAGGTACAGCACAGGGTTAGATACAGAGTAAAGTTCCCTCTACACTGTCCCCATCATTGTGTGCGAGTGAGAGAGAATATGTGCGTGTTTGTGTGTGTGTGAGAGAGAGAGGGAATGTGTGAGAGACAGTGTTTGAGAGAGACAGAGAGTGTGCGAGAGAGAGACTGTGTGTGTGAGTGTGTGTGAGAGAGTGTATCTGTGAGAGAGTGTGAGAGAGTGCATGAGAGAGTGTGTGAGCATAAAAGTGTGTGTGTGAGAGAGAGAGAGTACGTGTGTGAGAGAGAGTGTGTGTGTGAGAGAGAAAGTACGTGTGTGAGAGAGAGTGTGTGTGTAAGAGAGAGAGCGTGTGTATGTGTGTGTGTGTGTGTGTATGTGTGAGTGCGTAAGAGTGCGCGTGTGTTTGAGAGAGAGTCTTGTGTGTGAGAGAAAGAGCGCGTGTATGTGTGGGTGAGAGTGTGTCTGTGTGAGAGAGTGCATGTGTTCGAGAGTGTGTGAGCGTGAAAGAGTGTGTGTGACAGTGTGTGTGTGTGAGAGAGAGAGTGTGTGTGTGAGAGAGAGAGTGTGTGTGTGTGAGAGAGAGTGTGTGTGTGTGAGAGAGAGTGTGTGTATGTGTGTGTGTGAGATTATGTGTGTGTCTGAGAGTGTGTAAGAGAGAGAGTGTGTGTGAGCTGATCTTTCTCTACACCCGATCGGTAACTGCAACACTATATTCTACACCCTTTCCTCTCCTTCTCCCTGTGTACTCTACGTACGGAATGTTTTGTCTGTTTTGCGCACAAGAAACAATACTTTTCACTGCATCCCAATACAAATCAATCAAATCAAATCAAATTAACACGGTGAAGTTTGGACCCTGTGGGGTGACAGTTGTCTGAATACAGATTCTATCTTATTGTAACATTCAGGTACCACGTGTACTGAGCTCACCAGCGTTCTGTCTGTATTGTGTGAATCCAGTCTTGAAATCTCCACTCATGTTGCTAATTCTGCCAAGACAGAAACAGAAAGAGTGTTTGAATTCTCCGTGATTAGACCCCTTAACGATAAACAACATGGTGGATGAGAGGGATAGAGAGAGAGAGGAAGAGAGAGAGAGATGGAGCGATGCAGAGTAACAGAGAGATAGGGAGAGGGAGCAATGCAGAGAGTAACAGTTAGACAGTGAGGAATAGAGATTAATTCAGATGGATAGTGAGTGACAGGGGAGTCCGAGACGCTACATAAGCAAGGTAAAGATTTGAAAATGGGGGAGTGTTTCTTACCCACTTTTAAAAGACAATCCACACTCACACCAGTCACATTTCACACTCTCTGCTCAGTCCTGTGTTGGGGGGTGTTGAGTGTGGGATCAGTGTTTGCTTTTCTCAAACCGCACTGATATTCCCAACAAGGGCAAGAGGTTTCAGTGTTAAAAAATGTAAACATTTCAAAACAAAAGCAGACAGGATTTGGTTAAATCTCACGGGATCCAGGGTGAGGTAGCCAAATTGATATAAAATAGGCTTGATGACAGAAGGTGGTTGTAGAGGGTTGTTTTTTTGTCAAACTGGAGGCCTGTGACCAGCGGGGTGCCTCAGGGATCGGTGCTGGGTCCACTGTTATTTGTCATTTATATTAATGATTTGGATGAGAATTTAGGAGGCATGGTTCGTACGTTTGCAAATGACACCAACATTTATGGCAGAGTGGACAGTGAAGAAGGTTATCTAGGATTGCAACGGGATCTTGATCAATTGGGCCAGTGGGCTGATGAATGGCAGATGGAGTTTAATTTAGATAAATGCGAGGTGATACATTTTGGTGGATCGAACCAACGCAGGACTTACTCAGTTAATGGTAGGGTGTTGGTGAGAGTTACAGAACAAAGAGATCTCGGGGTACAGATTGATAGCTCCTTGAAAGTGGAGTCACAGGTGGATAGAGTGGTGAAGAAGGCATTCCACATGCTTGGTTTCATTGGTCAGAACATTGAATACAGGAGTTGGGACGTCTTGTTGGAGTTATACAAGGCATTGGTAAGACCACACTTGGAATGCTGTGTA
Organism: Mustelus asterias; assembly: GCF_964213995.1. Classification (NCBI taxonomy): domain Eukaryota; kingdom Metazoa; phylum Chordata; class Chondrichthyes; order Carcharhiniformes; family Triakidae; genus Mustelus; species Mustelus asterias. The sequence goes on along the minus strand of NW_027594627.1, from coordinate 6,184 downwards.
TTGTTTTGGTCACCCTATTATAGAAAGGATATTTTTAAACTAGAAAGTGCGCAGAAAAGAATTACTGGGATGCTACAGGGTCTTGATGGTTTGAGTTATAATGAGAGGCTGGATAGTCTGGGACTTTTTGTCTTTGAGTTGACTTAGGCGTGGTCTGACAGAGGTCTATAAAATAATGAGGCATAAATATAGCAGCTTTATAGAACCTCAGTTAATCCGCACTTGGAATATAGTGTTCAATTCTGGTCGACACACTACCAGAAAAATGTGGAGGCTTTGGAGAGGATTCAGAAAAGATTTACCAGGATGTTGCCTGGTATGGAGGGCATTAGCTATGAGGAGAGGTTGGAGAAACTTGATTTGTTCTCATTGGAACGACAGAGGTTGAGGGGTGAACTGGTAGAAGTCTACAAGATTATGAGGGGCATGGTCAGAGTGGATATTCAGAAGCTTTTTCTCTGGGTCGAAGAGTCAATTACTCGGGGGCATAAGTTTCAGGTGCGAGAGGCAAGGTTTAAAGGAGATGTACGAGGCATGTTTTTTACACAGAGGGTGGTGTGCCTGGAACTCACTGCCGGGGAGGTAGTGGAAGCAGACACAATCGTGAGTTTTACGGAGTGTCTGGACAAATACATGAATAGGATGGGAATAGAGGGATATGGTCCCCGGAAGGGTAGGGGGTTTTAGTTCAGTCAGGCAGCATGGTTGGTGCAGGCTTGGAGGGCCGAAGGGCCTGTTCCTGTGCTGTAATTTTTGTTGTCCTTTGATAAGCTCGTCAACATCTTTTCCAAAAGGGAGAGGAGTCTAAAATTAGAGGGCACAGGTTTAAGGTGAGAGAGGAGAGGGTCCAGAGGGCAATTCTTTTCACACAGAGGGTGGTGAGGAATTGGAACAAGCTGCCAGAGGTCGTAGGAGCGGCGGGTACAATTTTATATTTAAGAAAGCATTTAGACAGTTATATTGGGAAGATTGGTATGGAGGGATATATGTCAAACAGGCAAATGGTACTAGCTTAATGGTAAAATCTGGGTGGCATGGACAAGTTTGGCCAAAGGGCTTGTTTCCAATGTGTAAATCTTTATGTCTCTACCCCGCTGGGCCCTGTAAGAACTCTCTGAGTTTGAATGAGATCACCTCTCATTCTTCCAAAGTGCATAAAATAAAAGTCCAGTCTATTGAATCTTTCCTCAGGGGACACTCCCTCCACCCCTGGAATTAATGCAGTGAAACGTCATTGAAGTCTCTCAACAAGAATGTATTTCCTTAGGTAAGAGGATAAAACTGTACACAACACTGTGTGTGTGGTTAAAGCCCCAGTTTGTGTCTTAGTTTGACTGTATTTGGACACAAACCCACACACCACACATGTGGATAAATGTGATGTTATCCACTTTGAACGGAGAAACAGAATGGCAGAGTATAGGTTAAATGGTGATAGATTGGGAATGATGGTGTACAAAGGGACCTGGATGTCCTTATACACCAGTCACTGGAAGTGAGCTTGCAGGAAAGCAAGCAGTTAGGAAGACCAATGGGATGTTGTCCTTCTTTGCAAGAGGATGTGAGTCCAGGAGCAAGGATGTCTTACTGCAGCTGGACAGGGCCTCAGTGAGACCACACCTGGAGTATTGTGGACAGTTTTGCTCTCCTTATCTGAGAAACCATTGAAGAAAATTGCTCACTGTGAACAAACCTAAAAAAGCTGACTGATGTTTCATTCCAGATTCTCAGAGGGAGAGAGAGAGAGATTCAGAGAAAACACAGACTGAGTGAGTGAGAAAAAGGGAGTGACAGAGATCAAGAGGGGGACCGAGAGATAGTGAGTGAGAGAAATATATCAGTCAGAGTGCATCGGAAAAGGAGGATTGGGATTTGTCAGCCTTGCTTTATGGAAAGCTTTAGTGTTTGGTCAGAATGTTAACACGGTGAAGTTTGGAGCCTCTGGGGTGACAGTTGTCTGAATACAGATTCTATCTCATTGTAACATTAATGTACCACGTGTACTGAGCTCACCAACATTTGCAAACCATCGTTTGAAGAAAGCTTGCTGTTTATATTGTATGAATCCAGCCCTTTGGAAATGTAGTCAGTCTTATTCAGGAAAAGGACAAGCTAATTTCAGAGGGAGAGATACAGATACAGAGGCAGGCTGGGACTGAAACAGGATGGGATTGTGCTGTACAGGTTTCAGAGCTGACACTGAGACACACACAAGATGTACAGTCGCAGATTGTACCTGACACTTACAAAAAAACGTCGCAAATAGGAACAGGAGGAGACCATTCGGCACATCGAGACTGCACCGACAATAATCCCACCCTATCCCCGTAACACCACACATTTACCCTGCTGATCCCCCCCGAAACTAGGGTCAATTTGTCACGGCCAATCAACCAACCTGGGCATCTTTTGACTGTGGGAGGAAACCGGAGCACCCGGAGGAAACCATGATCAGCCATGGTCACAATGGATGGCGGAGCAGGATGGAAGGGCTGAATGGCCTCCACCTGTTCCTATTTTCTATGTTTCTTTGTAAGTTCCACGTGGCAAAGTGTTTCTTCATTTCACTCCTAAAAGTCTAAAATACCAAACATTGTCTAAAATCATATGTCCCCAAGTCCTGGACTCCCCAACCAGCAGAAAATGTTCCTCTTTATCAGCATCTGTGGGTCATCCTGACTCGAAACATTGGCTCCATTCCCTCTCCACAGATGCTGTTTAATGCGTTTCACTGCATTAAAACCTGCTGAGATTTTCTGTTTTTGTTTCAGCGCCTGTTCGGCGACACTGAGGGAGAATTTAGCATGGCCAATGCACCCTAACCATCGTGTCTTTCGAACTGTGGGGGGAAAGTGGAGCAGGCGGAGGAAACCCACGCAGACACGGGGAGAATGTACAGAGTCCGCACAGACAGTGACCCAAGCCTGGAATCGACCCTGGGTCCCTGGCGCTCTGAGGCAGCAGTGCTAACCTCTGTGCCACCCATGATTCCTGCATCTGCAGTATTTTGCTTTTAGCTTTCTTCTTTATTAACCCTCTCCATTTCACTTATTATTTTGAAGGATTTCATTAAGTCACTCCTTAACCTCAATCCCAGTGTTTCAGAGTAAATCTTCATCAACACAAAAACCATACAATCACCACAGTGCAGAAGGAGGTCATTCAGCCTATCGGGTCTGTACTGACTCTCCGAAAGAGCATCTATCCGCATAACGCCATGCATTTACCAGAGCTAATTCCCCAAACCTACACATCCCTGGACACTAAGGGGCAATTTAGCATGGCCAATTAACCTAAACCGCACACCTTTGGAGTGTGGGAGGAAACCGGGGCACCCGGAGGAAACCCACGCAGACACGGGGAGAATGTGTAAACTCCACACAGACAGTCACCCGAGGCTGGAATTGAACCCGGGTCCCTGGCGCTGTGAGGCAGCAGTGCCAACCACTGTGCCATTGTACCACCCTGCTCAGAAAACACTTCCAACCCAAACACAACACACAGAGTAAAATCCCCTCTGCTCTGTCCAAGGAATTTTTAATTGCAGATTTTTAGATTGACTTTTTAGGAAAAACAGAACTCAAATTGCTCAGCATCCCAGAGTGGACTCTTGTTTATTCCAACCATGATCTCATCCCCGCAGATTCAAACATGAAGTTTAAGCTGTGGATACAGTTGTGTCTGTCTGTCTCAGAGTTTGTGTATTCAGTCTTTCACTGCCTTTTAAACTTCTCTGAAGAATTTGAATGCTGGATGTTGCTTAATCATTCCTTTCTCTCAGCACATGGAACTGGTGAAACTTCAAGGGTCACAATCTAATGTCAGTAACAAAGAACTGTATCTTTATTCATCCATCATTTCCAATCTCTGAATAGATCACACACATTTCCAGAATGCAGGAAGCTCTCAATGGAAACTGCTTCCAATTATTCCCCAATACAATTGTTCACACGTTACTGTAAACTACATTCCACTGACATTCCCAAAGCAGCCACAGAAAAGTAGCTGGTTATTTTAAACATTGAAACTGAACTATATTAACTTACGGTTCACTCACATTGTACAGAAATGTTGACCCTGTGGGATGACAGTTTGGGAGTAACATTGCAACATTAAATTACCCTGCGTACTGCGTTTGACATTTGCAGCAGTTCCAAAATATCAGCGACATTGCTATGTGTATTGTGTGTATCCAGCTGTGAAATATCCACACATGTTGAACTCCCACTGCTGCTGCCTTTTCATCATTTATAAACACACAAACAAGAAGCAGGAGGAGATATATTCGGCCCTTCGAGCCTGCTGCAACATTCATTATGATCATGGCTGATCATCAAATTCAACATCCTTATCCCACTTTCGGCCCAAGAGCTCTATCCAATTCCTGGAAAAGATTAGATCCCTCTTTGTTCCTACATTGAAGCAATCGAAGTGTTGATTCATCAAGTGTTTCGCGCAGAGAAAACCTCCCTCTCCACTGTCCCAATCAAACACACCCAGGACAGGTACAGCATGGGGTGAGATACAGAGTAAAGCTCACTCTATACTGTCCCCATCAAACACTCACAGGACAGGTACAGCACGGGGTTAGATACAGAGTAAAGCTCCCTCTACACTGTCCCCATCAAACACGCCAAAAACAGGTACTGCACGGGGTTGGATGCAGTGCAAAGCTCCCACGACGCTGTCCCCATCAAACACTCCCAGGACAGGTACAGCACAGGGTTAGATACAGAATAAATCTCTATCTACAGTGTCCCCATGAAACACACCCAGGACAGATACAACACGGGGTTAGATACTCCGTAAAGCTCCCTGTACATTGTGCCCCATCATTGTGTGTATGTGAGAAGAGTGAGTATGCTTCAGAGAGAATGTGTGTGTGTTTGTGTGTGTGTGAGAGAGTGTGTGTCTGTGAGAGAGGGTGTGTGAGGGAGAGTGTGTGTCTGTGAGAGAGTGTGTGTGAGAGAGAGTGCGTGTGTGTTTCTGAGTGTGTGTATGAGAGTGATTGTGAGAGAGAGAGAGAGAGAGAGAGTGTGTGTGTGTGTGTGTGTGTGTGTGAGAGAGAGAGAGTGTGAGAGAGAGTGTGAGAGAGAGAGAGTGTGTGTGAGAGAGAGTGAGAGAGAGAGTGAGAGAGAGAGTGAGAGTGAGAGAGTAAGAGAGAGAGGGAGAGAGTGTGGGAGAGAGAGAGTGTGTGTGTGTGAGAGAGAGAAAGAGAGAGTGAGAGTGTGTGTCTGTGTGTGTGTGTGTGTGTGTCTGTGTGTGAGAGAGAGTGAGAGTGAGAGGGAGAGTGAGAGTGAGAGTGAGTGAGAGTGAGTGAGAGAGTGAGTGAGAGAGTGAGTGAGAGAGAGAGTGAGAGAGAGAGTGAGAGAGAGTGAGAGATAGAGAGTGAGAGAGAGAGTGAGAGAGAGAGTGTGAGAGACAGAGTGAGAGTGAGAGTGTGAGAGAGAGAGAGTGTGAGAGAGAGTGTGAGAGAGAGAGAGTGAGGGGGAGAGAGTGAGAGAGAGAGCGAAAGGGAGAGTGTGAGAGAGAGAGAGTTAGAGAGAGAGAGTGAGAGAGTGTGAGAGAGAGAGTGTGAGAGAGAGAGAGTGAGTGAGAGAGAGAGAGTGTGAGAGAGAGAGAGTGTAAGAGACAGAGAGAGTGTGAGACAGAGAGAGTGAGAGAGAGCGAGAGAGAGAGAGAGTGAGAGAGAAAGAGAGAGTGAGAGAGAGTGAGACTGTGTGAGAGAGAGAGAGTGTGAGAGAGAGTGTGAGAGAGAGCGTGAGAGAGAGAGTGTGTGTGAGAGAGAGAGTGTGTGTGTGAGAGAGTAAGAGAGAGAGAGAGTGAGAGAGAGTGTGAGAGAGAGAGTGAGAGAGAGAGTGAGAGAGAGAGAGAGTGTGAGAGAGAGAGAGAGGAGAGAGAGTGTGTGTGAGAGAGAGAGGAGAGGGTGTGTGTGTGTGAGAGAGAGAGAGTGAGAGAGAGAGTGAGAGAGAGAGTGAGACAGTGTGAGAGAGAGAGAGAGAGAGAGAGATTCTGGAGAGTGATAGACAGATAGGGAAGAATGTTCGAGAGAGAGAGATTCTGGTGAGTGATGGACAGATATGGAAGAATGCTCGAGAGAGAGAGAGAGAGACATTCTGGAGAGTGATAGATATGGAAGAATGTTCGAGAGAGAGAGAGAGATGAATGGAAAGAAACAGGAAGG
>NW_027594626.1:5000-15000 GCF_964213995.1 Mustelus asterias | reverse complement strand
CTCTGCCTATCTATCTCTGCCTCTCTGCCTCTCGCTCTCCCTCTGCCTCTCGCTCTCCCTCTGTCTCTCGCTCTCCCTCTGTCTCTCGCTCTCCCTCTGCCTCTCGCTCTCCCTCTGCCTCTCGCTCTCCCTCTGCCTCTCGCTCTCCCTCTGCCTCTCGCTCTCCCTCTGCCTCTCGCTCTCCCTCTGCCTCTCGCTCTCCCTCTGCCTCTCGCTCTCCCTCTGCCTCTCGCTCTCCCTCTGCCTCTCGCTCTCCCTCTGCCTCTCGCTCTCCCTCTGCCTCTCGCTCTCCCTCTGCCTCTCGCTCTCCCTCTGCCTCTCGCTCTCCCTCTGCCTCTCGCTCTCCCTCTGCCTCTCGCTCTCCCTCTGCCTCTCGCTCTCCCTCTGCCTCTCGCTCTCCCTCTGCCTCTCGCTCTCCCTCTGCCTCTCGCTCTCCCTCTGCCTCTCGCTCTCCCTCTCGCTCTCCCTCTGTCTCTCGCTCTCTGTCTCTCTGTGGTAAACTTCACTTGAAACACCTTGGGGATGTTGTCGGCACTATATAAATGCAGGTAGTTTATGTATTGTCAGGAACCTGAACAAACTCACCTGATTAATCAGCCAGACATCTGATGTGGACCTGTATTTCTGTAAGAAAGTTCACAGGGACGTAATCACAATTATGCAGCAATTAGTTCCACCGCGTATATAGAATAACAGATACCCGGGAGTGAGTTACAGACTGGAATCTAATCGAGGGGTTCAGGGTGGTTTATATATAGAATAACAGATACCCGGGAGTGAGTTACAGACTGGAATCTAATCGAGGGGTTCAGGGGTGGTTTATATATAGAATAACAGATACCCGGGAGTGAGTTACAGACTGGAATCTAATCGAGGGGTTCAGGGGTGGTTTATATATAGAATAACAGATACCCGGGAGTGAGTTACAGACTGGAATCTAATCGAGGGGTTCGGGGTGGTTTATATATAGAATAACAGATACCCGGGAGTGAGTTACAGACTGGAATCTAATCGAGGGGTTCAGGGTGGTTTATATATAGAATAACAGACACCCGGGAGTGAGTTACAGACTGGAATCTAATCGAGGGGTTCAGGGTGGTTTATATATAGAATAACAGATACCCGGGAGTGAGTTACAGACTGGAATCTAATCGAGGGGTTCAGGGTGGTTTATATATAGAATAACAGATACCCGGGAGTGAGTTACAGACTGGAATCTAATCGAGGGGTTCGGGGTGGTTTATATATAGAATAACAGATACCCGGGAGTGAGTTACAGACTGGAATCGAATCGAGGGGTTCAGGGTGGTTTATATATAGAATAACAGATACCCGGGAGTGAGTTACAGACTGGAATCTAATCGAGGGGTTCGGGGTGGTTTATATATAGAATAACAGATACCCGGGAGTGAGTTACAGACTGGAATCTAATCGAGGGGTTCAGGGTGGTTTATATATAGAATAACAGACACCCGGGAGTGAGTTACAGACTGGAATCTAATCGAGGGGTTCAGGGTGGTTTATATATAGAATAACAGATACCCGGGAGTGAGTTACAGACTGGAATCTAATCGAGGGGTTCAGGGTGGTTTATATATAGAATAACAGATACCCGGGAGTGAGTTACAGACTGGAATCTAATCGAGGGGTTCGGGGTGGTTTATATATAGAATAACAGATACCCGGGAGTGAGTTACAGACTGGAATCTAATCGAGGGGTTCAGGGTGGTTTATATATAGAATAACAAATACCCGGGAGTGAGTTACAGACTGGAATCTAATCGAGGGGTTCAGGGTGGTTTATATATAGAATAACAGATACCCGGGAGTGAGTTACAGACTGGAATCTAATCGAGGGGTTCAGGGTGGTTTATATATAGAATAACAAATACCCGGGAGTGAGTTACAGACTGGAGTCTAATCGAGGGGTTCGGGGTGGTTTATATATAGAATAACAGATACCCGGGAGTGAGTTACAGACTGGAATCTAATCGAGGGGTTCAGGGTGGTTTATATATAGAATAACAGACACCCAGGAGTGAGTTACAGACTGGAATCTAATCGAGGGGTTCGGGGTGGTTTATATATAGAATAACAGACACCCAGGAGTGAGTTACAGACTGGAATCTAATCGAGGGGTTCGGGGTGGTTTATATATAGAATAACAGATGCCCGGGAGTGAGTTACAGACTGGAATCTAATCGAGGGGTTCGGGGTGGTTTATATATAGAATAACAGATACCCGGGAGTGAGTTACAGACTGGAATCTAATCGAGGGGTTCGGGGTGGTTTATATATAGAATAACAGACACCCAGGAGTGAGTTACAGACTGGAATCTAATCGAGGGGTTCGGGGTGGTTTATATATAGAATAACAGCTACCCGGGAGTGAGTTACAGACTGGAATCTAATCGAGGGGTTCGGGGTGGTTTATATATAGAATAACAGCTACCCGGGAGTGAGTTACAGACTGGAATCTAATCGAGGGGCTCGGGGTGGTTTATATATAGAATAACAGATACCCGGGACTGAGTTACAGACTGGAATCTAATCGAGGGGTTCGGGGTGGTTTATATATAGAATATCAGATACCCGGGAGTGAGTTACAGACTGGAATCTAATCGAGGGTTCGGGGTGGTTTATATATAGAATAACAGATACCCGGGAGTGAGTTACAGACTGGAATCTAATCGAGGGGTTCGGGGTGGTTTATATATAGAATAACAGATACCCGGGAGTGAGTTACAGACTGGAATCTAATCGAGGGGTTCGGGGTGGTTTATATATAGAATAACAGACACCCGGGAGTGAGTTACAGACTGGAATCTAATCGAGGGGTTCGGGGTGGTTTATATATAGAATAACAGATACCCGGGAGTGAGTTACAGACTGGAATCTAATCGAGGGGTTCGGGGTGGTTTATATATAGAATAACAGATACCCGGGAGTGAGTTACAGACTGGAATCTAATCGAGGGGTTCGGGGTGGTTTATATATAGAATAACAGATACCCGGGAGTGAGTTACAGACTGGAATCTAATCGAGGGGTTCGGGGTGGTTTATATATAGAATAACAAATACCCGGGAGTGAGTTACAGACTGGAATCTAATCGAGGGGTTCGGGGTGGTTTATATATAGAATAACAGATACCCGGGAGTGAGTTACAGACTGGAATCTAATCGAGGGGTTCAGGGTGGTTTATATATAGAATAACAGATACCCGGGAGTGAGTTACAGACTGGAATCTAATCGAGGGGTTCGGGGTGGTTTATATACAGAATAACAGATACCCGGGGGTGAGTTACAGACTGGAATCTAATCGAGGGGTTCGAGGTGGTTTATATATAGAATAACAGATACCCGGGAGTGAGTTACAGACTGGAATCTAATCGAGGGGTTTGGGGTGGTTTATATATAGAATAACAGATACCCGGGAGTGAGTTACAGACTGGAATCTAATCGAGGGGTTCGGGGTGGTTTATATAGAGAATAACAGATACCCGGGAGTGAGTTACAGACTGGAATCTAATCGAGGGGTTCGGGGTGGTTTATATATAGAATAACAGATACCCGGGAGTGAGTTACAGACTGGAATCTAATCGGGGTGTTCGGGGTGGTTTATATATAGAATAACAGATACCCGGGAGTGAGTTACAGGCTGGAATCTAATCGAGGGGTTCGGGGTGGTTTATATATAGAATAACAGATACCCGGGAGTGAGTTACAGACTGGAATCGAATTGAGGAGTTCGGGGTGGTTTATATATAGAATAACAGATACCCGGGAGTGAGTTACAGACTGGAATCTAATCGAGGGGTTCGGGGTTGTTTATATATAGAATAACAGATACCCGGGAGTGAGTTACAGACTGGAATCTAATCGAGGGGTTCGGGGTGGTTTATATATAGAATAACAGATACCCGGGAGTGAGTTACAGACTGGAATCTAATCGAGGGGCTCGGGGTGGTTTATATATAGAATAACAGATACCCGGGAGTGAGTTACAGACTGGAATCTAATCGAGGGGTTCGGGGTGGTTTATATATAGAATAACAGATACCCGGGAGTGAGTTACAGACTGGAATCTAATCGAGGGGTTCAGGGTGGTTTATATATAGAATAACAGATACCCGGGAGTGAGTTACAGACTGGAATCTAATCGAGGGGTTCGGGGTGGTTTATATATAGAATAACAGACACCCGGGAGTGAGTTACAGACTGGAATCTAATCGAGGGGTTCGGGGTGGTTTATATATAGAATAACAGACACCCGGGAGTGAGTTACAGACTGGAATCTAATCGAGGGGTTCGGGGTGGTTTATATATAGAATAACAGATACCCGGGAGTGAGTTACAGGCTGGAATCTAATCGAGGGGTTCGGGGTGGTTTATATATAGAATAACAGACACCCGGGAGTGAGTTACAGACTGGAGTCTAATCGAGGGGTTCGGGGTGGTTTATATATAGTATAACAGACACCCGGGAGTGAGTTACAGACTGGAATCTAATCGAGGGGTTCGGGGTGGTTTATATATAGAATAACAGACACCCGGGAGTGAGTTACAGACTGGAATCTAATCGAGGGGTTCGGGGTGGTTTATATATAGAATAACAGACACCCGGGAGTGAGTTACAGACTGGAATCTAATCGAGGGGTTCAGGGTGGTTTATATATAGAATAACAGATACCCGGGAGTGAGTTACAGACTGGAATCTAATCGAGGGGTTCGGGGTGGTTTATATATAGAATAACAGATACCCGGGAGTGAGTTACAGACTGGAATCTAATCGAGGGGTTCGGGGTGGTTTATATATAGAATAACAGACACCCGGGAGTGAGTTACAGACTGGAATCTAATCGAGGGGTTCGGGGTGGTTTATATATAGAATAACAGACACCCGGGAGTGAGTTACAGACTGGAATCTAATCGAGGGGTTCGGGGTGGTTTATATATAGAATAACAGATACCCGGGAGTGAGTTACAGACTGGAATCTAATCGAGGGGTTCGGGGGGGTTTATATTTAGAATAACAGACACCCGGGAGTGAGTTACAGACTGGAATCTAATCGAGGGCTTCGGGGTGGTTTATATAGAGAATAACAGATACCCGGGAGTGAGTGACAGACTGGAATCTAATCGAGGGGTTCAGGGGTGGTTTATATATAGAATAACAGATACCCGGGAGTGAGTTACAGACTGGAATCTAATCGAGGGGTTCGGGGTGGTTTATATATAGAATAACAGATACCCGGGAGTGAGTTACAGACTGGAATCTAATCGAGGGGTTCGGGGTGGTTTATATATAGAATAACAGATACCCGGGAGTGAGTTACAGACTGGAATCTAATCGAGGGGCTCAGGGTGGTTTATATATAGAATAACAGATACCCGGGAGTGAGTTACAGACTGGAATCTAATCGAGGAGTTCAGGGTGGTTTATATATAGAATAACAGATACCCGGGAGTGAGTTACAGACTGGAATCTAATCGAGGGGTTCAGGGTGGTTTATATATAGAATAACAGATACCCGGGAGTGAGTTACAGACTGGAATCTAATCGAGGGGTTCGGGGTGGTTTATATATAGAATAACAGATACCCAGGAGTGAGTTACAGACTGGAATCTAATCGAGGGGTTCGGGGTGGTTTATATATAGAATAACAGATACCCGGGAGTGAGTTACAGACTGGAATCTAATCGAGGGGTTCGGGGTGGTTTATATATAGAATAACAGATACCCGGGAGTGAGTTACAGACTGGAATCTAATCGAGGGGTTCAGGGTGGTTTATATATAGAATAACAGATACCCAGGAGTGAGTTACAGACTGGAATCTAATCGAGGGGTTCGGGGTGGTTTATATATAGAATAACAGATACCCGGGAGTGAGTTACAGACTGGAATCTAATCGAGGGGTTCGGGGTGGTTTATATATAGAATAACAGATCCCCGGGAGTGAGTTACAGACTGGAATGTAATGATTTGCGGTATTGAACGGTGGAGAGGTGGTGATGGATTATTGGATGAACTGACCTGGAGAAAATGGATCAAGAGGTTGAGAGACAGGAAATAAAATGAATGAAAGATAGTGACTGAGGGAGAGAAAGAGAAAAGTGGAGAGTGAAAGGGTGAGACAGAGAGAGAGAGAAAAGGGGAGAGTGAAAAGGTGAGACAGAGAGAGAGAGAAAAGGGGAGTGTGAAAGGGTGAGCGAGGGAGAGAGAGAGAAAAGGTGAGAGTGAAAGGGTGAGACAGAGAGAGAGAGAAAAGGGGAGTGTGAAAGGGTGAGCGAGGAGAGAGAGAGAAAAGGGGAGAGTGAAAGGGTGAGCGAGGGAGAGAGAGAGAAAAGGGGAGAGTGAAAGGGTGAGACAGAGAGAGAGAGAAAAGGGGAGTGTGAAAGGGTGAGCGAGGAGAGAGAGAGAAAAGGGGAGAGTGAAAGGGTGAGACAGAGAGAGAGAGAGAAAAGGGGAGTGTGAAAGGGTGAGACAGAGAGAGAGAGAGAGAAAAGGGGAGAGTGAAAGGGTGAGACAGAGAGAGAGAGAGAAAAGGGGAGTGTGAAGGGGTGAGACAGAGAGAGAGAGAGAGAAAAGGGGAGTGTGAAGGGGTGAGACAGAGAGAGAGAGAGTGTGGATGGGTGAGGGGGTTTGGGACGTGGGGAGGGGGGTGGAGATGGGTCGTGAGGGTGGGGATGGGGTCGTGAGTTTGGGGATGGGGTCGTGAGTTTGGGGATGGGGTGGGGGGGTGGGGATGGGGTTGTGGGGGATGGGGGCTGGGGGGTGGGTGTGGGGGGATGGAGATGGGGTGGGGGGGTGGGGATGGGGTCGTGAGTTTGGGGATGGGGTGGGGGGGTGGGGATGGGGTTGGGAGGGTGGAGATGGGGTTGTGGGGGATGGGGGCTGGGGGGTGGGTGTGGGGGGATGGAGATGGGGTGGGGGGGTGGGGATAGGGTGGGGGGGTGGGGATGGGGTGGGGGGGTGGGGATGGGGTGGGGGGGTGGGGGGCTGGGGATGGGGTTGCGGGGAATGGGTGCTGGGGGGTTGGTTGGAGATGGGGTTGGGGGGGTGGAGACGGGGGTTGGGAGGGTGGGGATGGGGTTGCGGGGGATGGGGGCTGGGGGGAGTGGAGGTGGGGGTGAGGGGGGCACTGACCTCCACACAGGACCCCGTCGTGGCCTCGCACCAGGTGAGGACGGAGAGATTCTGAGGCCGGTTTAACCATCGCACGGCCACCCGGGTGCTGCTGAGCCAGGCTGCCATGGCAACGTAATACTCCCTGGGTGTGGGGGGGGGGAGGGGGCAGGGAGGGGGGTGGGCAAGGGGGCGGGGAGGGGGAGGGGGAGGGGGCGGGGAGGGGGGCGGGACGAGAGGTTACAGAGGATAAGCCACGGTTACCGAGACGACATCGGCCGCACTGCTGCGGGGGAGGTGGGGGAGGGAGGGGGGGGGCGCGGGGCACCCACACCCTCCCTGGAGACCCCCCCCCCCCCACAAAGGCGGGTGGTCTGCTCAGTCTGGGAATTAAGGCAGGGCCCCCAGCTCCACCGAGCGACCAGCTCCCGCCGGGGGGACCGGCTCCACCGGGGGACCGGCTCCACCGGGGGACCACATCTCCACCGGGGGACCGGCTCCACCGGGGGACCGGCTCCACCGGGGGACCACATCTCCACCGGGGGACCGGCTCCACCGGGGGACCGGCTCCACCGGGGGACCACATCTCCACCGGGGGACCGGCTCCACCGGGGGACCGGCTCCACCGGGGCGACCGGCTCCACCGGGGGGACCGGCTCCACCGGGGGGACCGGCTCCACCGGGGGACACCGGCTCCACCGGGGGACCACATCTCCACCGGGGGACCGGCTCCACCGGGGGACCGGCTCCACCGGGGCGACCAGCTCCACCGGGGGGACCGGCTCCACCGGGGGGACCGGCTCCACCGGGGGACACCGGCTCCACCGGGGGACACCGGCTCCACCGGGGGCGACCGGCTCCACCGGGGGCGACCGGCTCCACCGGGAGACCAGCTCCACCGGGAGACCAGCTCCACCGGGGGACCGGCTCTACCAGGGGACTGAGCTGATCTGCGCCTGACTCTCCGATTCTGTTGGGCGCAGTGACTGTGACCGCGAGAATGTTCTGGAACTTTCAACGCGGTCTCCCCCCATATTGCCCCTCCCCCCCCCCCCCCATTGAGCTCCTTACCCCCCGGCATGTCCCCCCCGTCACCCCCAGGTATCCCTCTCCCCCCGCACTGCTCCCCTCCCTTCACCCCCGATCGAGTTCCATCCATCTCCATCACCCCTCGGCCTAGCACCCTCCCTCCCTGTTACCTATCTGCTCATCACCACCAGTAACCACCCCCCCCAACCCAAACCCCTCCCCACCCGCTATCTACCCCCCCTCCACCCCGTGGGCCCACCTAACAGCAACTCCTCCCCAGGTAGAGGGAGAGACAGAGATGAATAGGAGAGAGAGAGCGAGCGAGGGATATATAGAGAGAGAGAGAAAGAGACAGAAGGAGGGATAGAGAGAGATAGGAGGAGGGAGATAGAGAGAGAGAGAGAGAGAAATAGAAGGAGAGAGAGATAGAAGGAGAGAGAGTGGGGTCGAGAGAGATAGAGGGAGAGAGAGGGATAGAAGGAAAGAGAGAGAGGGATAGAGGGAGAGGGAGGGAGAGAGAGAGAGAGGGGAGAGAGAGAGAGAGGGGAGAGAGAGAGAGAGGGGGAGAGAGAGAGAGAGATAGAGGGAGAGGGGTAGAGAGAGATAGAGGGAGAGAGAGAGAGAGAGGGAAAGAAGGAAAGAGAGAGAGGGATCGAGAGAGAGGGAGGGAGAGAGAGAGAGGGGAGAGAGAGAGAGATAGAGGGGAGAGAGAGAGAGATAGAGGGGAGAGAGAGAGAGAGAGATAGAGGGAGAGAGAGAGGGATAGAATTAAAGAGAGAGAATGGGGTGGTGAAAGATAGAGGGAGAGAGAGAGAGAGAGGGAGAGGGAGAGAGACAGGGGGAGAGATAGAGAGAGAGAGGGGGATAGAAGGAGAGAGAGGGGGGGATGGAGAGGGAGAGATATAGAGAGAGAGCTAGAAGGCGAGAGAGAGGGATAGAGAGAGGTAGAGATAGAGGGAGAGGGGGGTAGCAGGAGAGAGAGAGAGAGGGGGGGAATAGAGAAAGAGAGAGAGAGAGAGATAAAGGGAGAGAGAGCGGGATAGAGAGAGATAGAGGGATAGAGAGAGAAGAGGATAGAAGGAGGGAGAGGGATAGAGAGATACAGGGAGAGAGAGAGAGATAAAAGGAGAGACACTAAGGGACAATTTAGCACAGCCAATCCACCTAACCTACACATCTTTGGACACTAAGGGGCAATTTAGCACGGCCAATCCACCTAACCTACACATCTTTGACACTAAGGGGCAATTTAGCATGGCCAATCCACCTAACCTACACATCTTTGGACACTAAGGGACAATTTAGCATGGCCAATCCACCTAACCTACACATCTTTGGACACTAAGGGACAATTTAGCATGGCCAATCCACCCTAACCTACACATCTTTGGACACTAAGGGACAATTTAGCATGGCCAATCCACCCTAACCTACACATCTTTGGACACTAAGGGGCAATTTAGCATGGCCAATCCACCCTAACCTACACATCTTTGGACACTAAGGGACAATTTAGCATGGCCAATCCACCTAACCTACACATCTTTGGACACTAAGGGACAATTTAGCATGGCCAATCCACCCTAACCTACACATCTTTGGACACTAAGGGGCAATTTAGCATGGCCAATCCCCCTAACCTGCACATCTTTTGGACTGTGGGAGGAAACCGGAGCAGGTAGAGAGAGGTGATCACCCCAGGAGTTGGAGTCATCTCCATTAGGCAGAAGACATCTGGAAGACACATAGAAGACATGCAGAGAGATGGGGGGCAGCTGGTGGGCTACTCTGGGGCAGCCTGGGGTGGGGGGGGGGTTGGCGCCGCGGTGCTGCTAGCCTCTGT